>NW_007247072.1:290593-365516 GCF_000164805.1 Carlito syrichta
AAATATAATGATTCTTTGGGATATTTCTTTGGATGCTACATCCAAATAAACTTGTTTCACTAGGTTAAAATTTTAACATAGTAAATCTAATTCCTCTCCCATTTATTTTTTATCTCTTCATTTTTCAAGTGCTACCCACTATTGTTGTGCATCTGTGGCCAAAATATTTTTTGCAAATTTTAATCAGGAACATTCCTGAGTAACCAAGGGCTTAATTTAATTACTAATCTCCTTCACCACAAAAATCACAAAAGAATGAATTTCACATTACTTATGGTAAGAAGTGTTATTCTTTTTTTATAGTTTTTATAGATTTAGAGAATAAAAGTGCAGTTTGTTACAGTAATATATTGTATAGTAGTGAAATTTGGGCTTTAAATTTGTCCTTAATTAAAAAAAAAAAATCCTGTACATTGTACCCAATAGATAATTTTCTTCCTTCACTGTCTCCCATATTTCCATATTTTCTTCCCTCACTGTCTTCCATAGTTTCATCTTTTGGAATCCCCAGTGTCTATTATTCCATTCCGTATGTTCATGTGTACCTATTGTTTAGTTCCTACTTATAAGTAAGAACGTACAATCTTTGACTTTCTGTTTCTAACTCGTGTTATTTAGGATAATGATCTATAGTTCTATCCATCTTGATGCAAAAGAATAAATTTTTTTTATGGTAAGCACTATAGTATATTGTATATATATATGTACTCTATAGCATATTGTATATATACAATATATATATATATATATACAATACATATATATATATATGCCAAATTTTTTATACCCAGTCATCCATTGTGGACACTTATGTTGATTCCATATTTTTGCTATTATGAATAGTATTGTGATAAACATATAAGTGCAGGTATATTTTTTGTACAATGACTTCTTTTGGGTAGTTGCTGGATAGTGAGATTGCTGCATTGAATGGTAGTTTTATTTTTAGTTAGGTTAGTCAAAAAATCAACAGATGTGAAAATGCAGAGAAAAGCAAATACCTAAATACTGTTAGCAACAATGTTTGGAAAGGGTTTATTCTTAGAAAAAAATCTTACTTTCTCAATTCCTGTGACAGTGATCCCCTTCCAAACCTGGTTGATAGTTCATCTGAGAATATGACATACACTATGAACCTATAATCTTACAAAAACTTCACTATAACTTTTCACTAGCTCAAAAATTAGCATGTAGTTTTTTGACTCTTGGTGCTGACGATCAACTTTTATGCACCCTTTAAAGGAATCGCCACTTTCTTTTATGAACCATGACCACCTCTATATGCGCATATAGCATCACCAAGATTGGTCTGGTAAGTATAAAATTATATACCTTGCTCATGGGTTGAAAGATTTCTCTCTCATTTAGTACATGTGTGCAACAAACCCTATGTTTAAAGCACTGTGTTAGATCTGTATTTAAAGAATAATAATCAATGAGTTTATGTTTAGCATCAATAGCCAAAATAAAAGTGAAAATTAAAACCATGAGCTATCTATTGTAATTGCTAAATAAAAATTTATGTAAACTAAATGTAGATGATTTTGATGATAAGAAGAAATGTGATCACTCTTTCATTATAGAAATGAAAAATGGCAAAGTTACTCCAAAAAGGAGTTTGGCATATTTTTTATTTGTCTGCCTGTTTGTTTGTTTAAAGCTATGTACTTGTCATGTGATCTAGCAAATGAACACTTGAACATTTATCTTGGACAAATGAATATATATTTTCACACAAAAAACCTGTATACAGATATCCATAGAAGTTTATTTGTAATATCCCAAACCTAGAAATTATGACCCAGGTGTCCTTCAATGGTGAAAGGTTAATCAAACTGTAACACACACATACCAAGGAATAATAGCAATAAATAGAAAAAGGCTATTGATGCAGTCCACAACCTGAATAAATCTCCAGAGAATTATACTCAATGAAAACGTAAGTCACAAAGGGTTATATACTGTATATTTCCATTTATATAACATTCTTCAAGTAATGCATTTATAAAGATGGAAAACAGTTTAGCGAGTAGTTGCCAGGGATTAGAGATTAGGGCACAGAGGAGGATGGATGTGGGTATAAAGAAATAGCACAAGTGATGGTGGAGGAAGTAGAACAGTTCTTCATCTCCAGCTGTGCTAATGGCAGCATAAACCTAAACATGTGATGAAATTGCATTTAACTATACACTCACATTTGTAGACACAGTAATGTATGTAATACTGATTAAATGAAAATAAGTTCTATGGAACCAATATCAACTTCCTGGTTTTGATATTATCCATAATTATGCAAGATGGTACCACTGTGATATACTGGGTGAGGAGAAGAAGACACCTCCCTGTACATTTTTCCAAACTTAAAATTATTTTAAAAGAGAAGCTTAACAATACAACAAACATGTGCAAGCCCTGCTTAGTTTTTATTCTCCAAAAAAAATTTTTTTTTTTTGAGTTGGAGTCTCACTCTGTCGCCCAGACTGGAGTGCAGTGGCCGCTCCCGGTCACCGCAGCCTCGACCTGCTGGGCTCCGGCGATCCTTCCGCCTCAGCCTTCTGAGTAGCCGGAATTACAAGCATGCGTTACCATGCCCGGCTGATTTTTTGATTTATTGTAGAGGTGAGGTCTCGCTGCCCAGGCGGGTCTCGAACCCGCGGGCTCAGTCAATCCACTCACCTCAGCCTCCCAAAGGTGCGGGATTACAGGCTGACCCACCGAGCCCGGCTTCTCCAAAAATTTTAAGCCAGCCAGTGAGAAAGTTGATAAGACCAGATATTTCCAATGAAGTTTAAAAGTACTAGGATAAGTAGTATGAATATTATAGAGAATTTGGCAGAACTAATTAAACTTTAGTAGAGCAAAAATTGAGATTAATGAAAAATAGAGCAAATATTTAGCAAATATTTGTGCTATGATATAACTTTACATTTGTAATCAACGAAACTGTGTTTCAAACCCATCATCCACATCATGATATATTTCCCTTCTTGACAATCCTCATTTTTTCTACAAGCATTCTATAATAAAGATGAGCTGATGAATCACAAACTCCGGAAGAAGGGAATATTATTTTAAGTAAACAGTAGCACAGGAAATAAGGGAATAATAAACAGAGAAACAGAGAAATATTTGAAGAGAAAATATAATGCCCTTAAGTGAATATAGGAAGAGGAAAGAGCCAAGGACTAAGAATGGAGGCAAAGATCAGTAAATATTATGTTGGTTCTCTTCGGTGGATGGCCACAATCCAGATTAAAGGGCAACTGAATCACCCACTAATTTGGGGAAACTCTTTGTGTAGTATAGCTTGCCTCATGCTTCTCAAGATATAGTCTGGAAAATTTCTTTGCACCTATGTTTTTCATGACACTTGAACTACATGGTAACATGCTTTGGATTAGAGGTAGACGAAAAATGATAATTGGAAAGAAAGAATTAAGAACACTCACAGTGACAGGAATTCTTGGTTCTTGCAGCATGCTTACAAAATGGACAAGTCCTATTAGGCCTGTCACTAAAATGAGAAAGTAGTACATGAGGACCTTAAGAGAGAAGACTATGTATAGACAATGGCCCTTGACAGAAGGAATTATTCTTGAAACCCAGATTAACAGGTAAAGACCAGCAGCACCTGAATAAGTAAGAGGTGTTGTTGGTGCAGGAGAGACAAATCTTCATCATCAGCACTCAGTGATAACACAAAAGCGTGTGTTATGGACTGAATTGTATCTTGCCAGAATTCAGATGTTGAAACCCTAACCCTTGATATGTAGCTATAGTTAAAGACAAAGCTGTTAGGGTGGTAAATTAAATTAAATGAGGTCACACATAGAATTTGTATACTTACAAGAAAGCTCTCCTTCTCTCTCTTAATGTGATTATAGGAGAGGCCATTTGAGGACACAGCGGGAAAGCATCTACAAGCCAAAAACTGTGACCTCATTGACAATCAACCCTGACAATACCTTGATCTTGAATTTCTAGCCTTCAGAATTGTGTAAAAACAAATTTATGTTGTTTCAGCCACCTAGTCTGTGGTATTTTGTATGGCAGCCCTAGCAAACTTATATACCTCACTTCTAAAAAAAATCCTAAATTTTACCTTGGAAATTTTTCTTATTAGATAATGAAAAATAACATGATGACATTATAAATAATACACAAATATGAGAGACAGAAAGCTTGATGGCAAAAGCTACGAATTTGTACTGTGAGCTGATTAATTTATCTACAAAATAAAATTTAAAACAAGAGACTCCTTTAATTAGAAATAAGAGCAAAGCTATTTTTAATTGCAACAGCAGTTTTACTTCAGAAATGAGTATAAGTGATGTTAATAGCAATGTCAACTTAAGTTATAGATAATATCTAAATAGCTATTTGGCATAACCCAGTTGTAATTTATTAATTTAAACCCTACCACCTAATTTTTAAATCATTTGCAAGAAAAAAAGTTCTCGCAAAGTAATGAAAATATGTGCATGTACCACCGATTTATCAAAATAGTGTAATATGTCTGCAGTAGAAATCTGTTAAAGACTCGATATACAGTAGCAATTATTATTTTATTGATTGTAATGTGTTATACTTCAGCATGAGTTAATGAATGTGTACTTTCTCTTAATCTCATCTCATTATTGAGTTTGGTTTGAAAGGTTTATAAATCTTTTATGTTAAATTTGCAATGTAGTACCAAATTACAGATCAATGTAATGGGTCCCAACATTTTCATTCATTCTTAGCAACAAGAATTATGTTATAAACATTAACACATAATAAATGGAACGGTGTTGTATAGCACCATCTAGCTTACTGTCTGAGCAATCACAGGAATAACATTTAATTGTAACAATTGGGTAATAACAATTTTAGATAGTATGATTATGAAAGTCTATGAAGATGGATCAAAATGATTAAAAGTATTAATGTCATTTAAAAATTGCTTTATAAATACTGTAAATTTCTCGTGGCATCAAGAAATTTGTCTTGTAGTGCTGTCACTGTGTCTTTAGAAATCATATTCTTTGAGCTACTTGCTGGAATGCTTCATTTTAAATCAAAGAAATATTTCACTTAATTGTCCTTCTGTTGCTTATAAGCTTTAGAATCAATGTATTTTTAATCAATAAAGGTTAAGAGTTCATTATAAAAATAACTCATTAATGCTCGTCATCTTTATATCATGAAATACATGTTATTGACATCGCCCCTACAGAAGGAGCTAGGCTATGTAGAGGGTAGGGAATTGGAATTTAATCTTAACCTACATGTAGTTTATAAACACAGCTAATCAAAGGAAAATGGCATGCAATGTTTACCAAGTATCTTCTAGAATAAAATATTTTATCAATTTCTGATTGTGACATGGTAGAATATTTCCTAGTGGTCTACACTTACGTGACACGATTTAAATGTATCTATTCTGTTTATGGGTGTCACTCTTCATTTTATATCACAATACCTGTATGTTACTATTTAATCTCTACTTGTTTATAGCTCAGCAACTGTAGTATTTAGGAGAAAACATAGAACTCTGATAAGTACAATACATGCACTATTGTAACATATAAAAACACTTGACAGATGTTAGCTTAAAGGAAATATCAACACCAACAAACTTAAACAAACAGGTCTTAAGATGTGAATAATATGGCTATTCGAAAAAGATTAATATATTCTTATAAACTATATTTAGGAACATATAATCTGGCTACCTTATTTTAGGTGAATACAATAAATTATGTCTAAATTAATACATAAAATTTAGAAGTTGTATAATATTTTGTTAAGATTAGTACATTTTTCCTATATCCCTTTGGAAGAAATATCTATTCCAGATATGGCTGATTTGAGGTGAAATTTAGAATAAAGTTTAATAGAATTAGTCTGGTTACTCAAATTATGTATTATTTTCAAATATTAGAAAAACCAATCTCAATCTTTTTCACTCACTCATTTGTTTAACAAATGATTACTGAATGAACACTATTCACTCTTTTACGTGTTCAGATTCATCGGTACTTAATGCAATTGAAGTACTCATTGTGATGCTCTTAAAAAGCTTATACGCAAATAGGAAGATCGGTAAATTATATATTTGTGTGTGTGTGTGTGTGTGTGTGTGTGTGTGTGTGTGTATTATATGTAAGACCGTGCTGAGTGTTATATACGGAATAAAATTAGGTGATATGATGGTGACTTTTTAATTTCCTTAAACAGAAATTTGAAGGTTAAGGAATTAATCATAGAAAAAGAAAGTAGATCCATAGAAAAAGGAAGATAATCCAGGAAATCATTTATTTCAAATACTTTTAAATAGTTAAGAGTTTATCACATTTTAAAAACTAAAACTACAATGTGGGTTCAGCATAGTAGGTATGATGAAGAGTGATGGAATCTATGGTTGGGACCAGATAAAACTTTATAGCCGGGCTTGGTGGCTCAGCCTGTAATCCCGTGCCTTTGGGACGCTGAGGTGAGTGGATTGCCTGAGCCCGAGGGTTCGAGACCTGCCCGGGCAGGGAGACCTCATCTCTACAATAAATTAAAAAATCAGCTGGGCGTGGTAGCGCATGCCTGTAATTCTGGCTACTGGGAAGGCTGAGGCGGAAGGATCGCCGGAGCCCAGCAGGTCGAGGCTGCGGTGGCCGGGAGCGGCCACTGCACTCCAGTCTGGGTGACAGAGTGAGACTCCAACTCAAAAAAAAAAAAAAAACTTTTATAAGCCAGGGGATGGGGTTTTCATTTTTGTTCCTCTCTCTCCCTCCTTCCTTCTCTCCCTTTTTCCTTTCCTCTCTCTATTCCTCATTCCCTCTTTCCTTCTTTTTTTTTCTTTATTATAGCAATCCTTGTGAGAGTTGGCAGTTCCTTTCACTAAGGTGGTAAGACACATGTAAGGACATGAGCCGAGTCCATATATATTTGGAGGTAATTCCATATATTTTCTGATAAAATAAATCTGGGAATTTATGTGCCTCAGAAAAGTGAAGTATCCAGGGTAACACAATTTGTTTAGGTTTGACAGTTATGTGCTAGTATTTCTTTGAATATTTGGACACTAACGTTGCCTTTTACAAAATTAAGAGACTGATGTAGGTACAATTTGAGTGATGGTAGAATGAGATTTCTGGTTTGACTTTTTAAGTTTTGTGATGTTTGTCTTGTTGCTCTACCAAGTAAATAATTATTAATGAGTCTAATGTTGGAACTAGAAGTCACAGTAGAAAATATAACTTTGGAACCATCTACATATTCATGTAATTTACGTTCTGGAAACAACTTTATAAGCTTTCTTGAAATAGTTTCTTTTTTTTCTTAAAATAGTTTCAATCACTGGTTTTATGTGAGATAAAAAAGATAAAATTCTCATCATTTATTTTATATTTCCATTTAAAAATAGCCAATGATTATTGGAAATTTAAAGCAAGGTAGGAAAAAAACTATAATTCCAATATGAATGAACACAAAACTTCATACTTTGGTATACTTATTTATATATTTTTATGCAGAAAACCATTTACAAAGGCGAGATTTTCACAGGATAACATCATTGCAACTAAATCATCACACATCATATTTTTCTTTAATAAAAAAGTTATTTCTCTAATCTAACTCTATAAAATAGTATATCCTTTCCTCATTCATTATTTAAAAAAATTTTCCCCCATGCTACATTTTACAGATTTCAGACTCAATAGCCCAATAGATGGTGTAAGCAGAAATGAGATACAGCCACATTGGGTAATGTTTAGCTAGGTGCAGAGTATAGGAAAAGCAGCACACAGTGCCGAATGTCCAAATTGCTGCCCCCCAAACAATTAGCATGTGCCCTCCTAGCCTGCTTTGTTGGATTTAATTACAATATTCTTCTATTCTTGGTTTAATTTACAATATTTTGCTGATAACCAGACCTCCACAACTCTCCTCCTTGCCATCTTAGCATCTGCCTTTTTCATCCCTTGTTCATTGCCTATAAGATTAAAAAGTCTATTCTGAAGCAAAAACCTTGTTTCTCGTCCCATGTTCTGCCAATGTGAAAACAGCTCCAGAGTCGTATCTCATATTTATACAGAATGCCAAATCCCATTCCTTTAATTGTCTCAGCTGGGGAGCTAAGAGTGCATAAAACAGCTGGTGGCGGGTAAGTATTTAGCAAATAGGTACGGTAGATTCTCCTTCTGCCAAATGCAACGCTGTAGTAAGAATCTTTTCAGTTAGGGGGTCTTTCCTCTGGAGGAAACCAGCACAATTGGTTCTGTTAAAACTCATTTACTATACACAACCACCTACCAGATGGTAGCCTCTGACTCTAGCAAGTGCCTGAGGCAGAGTTGTGGCTATAAAGATGTACATGTGAATGTGATAGGGTAAGGCATTCTTTTTTTTAAATGAGCAACTGAAAAAGCATTTAGGAAATGAAAACTGTAACTCTGCTCTTCAGACTCAGTGGTGATGCTGCTGTTCTTTGCAGTTAGCAGAAAAACTGAGATGCCATTTGCTCATTTGTACATGTGTTAAAGATCTATCTTAGGTCTTCCTTGTTTTTCTATGAATGTGCAACATGCTTTGAAAGACAAAATGCTGTTAAATTTTGCATATTTTGTTCATAATGCAATCTTTTGTTTTGAGGAGGCTTTTATTTCTAAAACTGTGAACATAAACCACCTTAAAGTTTAATTGTAGTAGAAAGTCATTTTGGTTTGTTGATTATCTTTGTCCTCATATTGTGAGCTTAAAGAATATAATAAACTCAAGCATATACAGTTAACTAATTTTTAGCAAGACCACCAAGAAGACAAAATGAGAAAAGGATAATAACTTCAAAAAATAGTGTTGGGAAAACTAGATATCCACCTGCAAAAACATGAAACTGGACCCTTATTTTATAGCATGCACAAAAATCAACTAAAAATGGATTAAAGACCTACACTTAAGATCTGAAACTATAAACTTCTAAAAGAAAATATGGGGGGAAAGCTCCTTGATACTTGCCTTGGTAATGATTTTTTGGATATTACACAAAAAGTTTGATCAATTAAAACAAAAATTAGCAAGTGGGACTCCATCAAACTAAAAAGCTTCTGCACAACAATCAATAAAACAAAAAGTCAGTCTATTCCTTAAGAGAAAATTTTTCAAACCATCATCTGATACAGAGCTAATATCTAAAATTTATATGAAAATTACATAACTCAATAGAAAATCAAAAACAAAAACAAAATCCAGTTTAAAAATGGGCAAAGGGACTGGGCACAGGGCAAAAATAACAGGCACAGTCTTCCAAGTAGCTGTACCCAGCTATTTTGGTGGCTGATGTTGGAGGATTGCTTGCTCAAGCAAGACACTGTCTCATTTAAAAACAAAACAAGCCAAAAAAACCCAACAAACTAACAAAAAAGAACCTGAGCAAACACATTTTCTCAAAAAAGACATAAAAATGGCCAACAGGTATATGATAAAGTGTTTAATAACATCAGAAATCATCAGGGATGTACAAGTCTGAACCAGCATGGGATATCATCTCAAAGTTGTTTGGATGACCATTATTAAAAAGACAAGAGATTTCAAATGTTGATGAATGTGTGGAAAATAGGGAATCCTTGTACACTGTTGGTATGGATGTACACTGACAAAGTCATTGTGGAAAACAGTACCGCATTTCCTCAAAAATTAAAAATAGAATTACCATATGATCCATCAATTCCTCCTTTTGTTATATATCCAAAGGAGGTGAAATGAGTATGTCTTAGTGATATTTGTGCTCTCATGTTTATTACATTTTTCACAATGGCCGAGATGTGGAAATAACCTAAGTATCCATCAATGGATGAATGGGTAAAAAAATATATACAATGCAATATCATTCAGCCTTAGAAAAGAGAAGAAATGATCACTTGCAACAAAATGTATGAACCTAGAGTAAAGTCAGAAAACCAGACAGAATATAAAAATAGTTTATAATCTCAATTATATAAAAATTATAAAATTGTTTTGAATATATAGAAACATAATAGAGCAGTGATTCCTAGGAGTAGGAAAGGGGAAGAAAATACAGAGAAGAAAGAAAATGAGTATAAACTTGTGGTTATGTAAGATAAATTTGCCTAGAGCTATAGTGTATAGCATGGTGACTATAGTTAATAATATTGTATTGTATATACAAATGTTGCTATGTTAGGTGATGAATATGTTAATTTGCTTGACTAGTAATTATTTCATTTTGTTTATGTATATCAAGACAATATATACATCTAAAAAAAATACAAGAAAAATAACAAAATGCCATATTTACCATGCATTTATATTATTTTCCATGCCTCTAGAATCCAATTATATGTATTTTCTATTGATTTAATGCATTAAATCAAAACCTGAGTCATATGGAACACAAAGGTGGAGCTTCAATAAATAACATAGTGTTGTATTCCATGTTTGTAAGCAAATGTGCTAATAATAATTACATTCAATTAAGACTTTTTAAAAATTTGGATAGCTTACTAGTATCACTGCTAGTTAAATCTGAATCCTAAAAAAAAGTTTCAGATTGTTATTTCTTATATGAGATAAATAGTATTATCATTTAAAATTTTTATAGAATCTCCCTCATCAAAAAAGAAAAGTGAATTTAACCTAAAACCATTCCATAAACTTTTAAAGAATTCAAATTAACTTCAGTTGGGGGAAAAGAAATTTAAATAGTCTTCTAGGGAGTAATATTACTTTTTTAAAGATAGCTTGTTTTTTGTTTCTAGAATATCAGAGTGTTGTGTTAAAGATTCAACATTTTGACAAGTGAAAAACATCTGTTTGTAATATGATATTTGACCAAAAGCTATATGCACAGTGATGTAATTTATTCAAGTCTTAAGTGTATTGATGAATTACTATGCACCAGACCCTATGGAAATTGCAAAGGTATATTGCTAAACCAACAAGCAAACAGTTAAAAAGAATGTATGAAATTATAGCCCATATGGCATAAATGAGAAGTTGACTAAAATGGCTGAAAATACAAATAAAAAATAAAAAGGCTGCCTAGCCTGACTTTCACATAATGTGAATACTGGGGAAACAAGAGTACAGACTCTGGAAAGAATTCACTAAGAAGCTCACATCCAGGAAATAGCAAAAACTTATCAATATAGAATAATGTAAGCAAGCAAAAAAAATGACTACAGCCAAGTTCCTCCAGTTCTCGGTGGCAAATTAATATGATCTTGGATTGCATGGCAAGTATACATCTATCAATTTGCTCCCATTCAGAGATATTTCTGAGGGGCATCTTGCAAGAGTGTTGTTCTGGAAATTAGTTTTCAGAATTGCATATGCCAGAAAGGCATTCTTGAAATTTGTTTTAAAGAGAATGCCTTTGAGATGTTAAAGAAATGCACAATATACACTAACACAAAGTTATTTTCAAATCAAATAATAAAAGGTTCTTCATGTATATTTTATATTCCTACTTAATAATAAAATAATTTATATTTTGCCATATGTCTTTATTGCATCAGTCCAGATTTTTCTATTTCTCATGTGACATCAGTCCAATTTCATACACTACACATTGGGGAAATAATAGAGAAAAATGAAGAAATAGTATTTATAAGTTTGTGATAGTGCCTAGCTAAAAGGACCACAACTAAACATTTTCTCCCATGTATTTTCAGATGTAACAGGTGGGTTTTTAAGATATTTATTCATTTCTAGCATACACAATATATTCAATAATAGATCATGAAAGATTGCATAATAATTTGTTACAGACAAAAAAACAAAAATGCCAGAGTACGTGCATATAAATATATGTAGTAACAATGTTTTATTTATGACAAATTGCAGATACTATATTAAAATTAAAATTTCTTTTTAAAAATTGTATATATTTTATTTTAAAGATGTGTGGTACAATTCAAGATTAGGTATACAAGTGGATATTGTACAGGTAAAGTTTGGGCCTCCCGTTGGTCCCCACCTCACATGGTTTCAGATCAGGTGTCCCACCTCACACAGTTTGAGATCAGGTATCCTTATTGCTGTTGTGCTCTCCTTCTACTCTCCTTCCCTTGGCAGTTTCCCACTACTACCAATCCTTTCTTACAGTATTATGATAATTGTTCAGGGTACGCTTATGAGTGAGAACATGTCGTATTCAGTTCTTTGTTTCTGTGATAGATCACTGAAAATTATAGGCTGAAATCCACCCAAGTTGCTTAAAGTCCATATGTTTGTTCTTCTTTAAGGCTGTGTAATATTCCATTGTGGATATGTACCACATTTTTTTAATCCAGTCCAGTTAAATGGGCAACATGATTGGTTCCATGTTTTTGCTATTGTGAATAGTGCTGCAATAAACATACATTTGCAGGTATCCTTTTTTTTTAGAATGCCTTGAGTTCCTTCAGGTATATTCTCAGTAGTTGGATTGCTGGGCATATGGAAGGTCCCTTTCTAGTTCTTTTAGAAATCACCACACTGTTTTCAATAGAGTTTGAACTAGTTTTCATTCCTATCAGCAGTGTAGACGCATTCCCTTTTTTCCACATCCTCACCAGCATCTGTTGTTGTTTGTTTTATTAATGATGGCCATTCTTACTGGGGTTAGGTGGTATCTCAATGTAGTTTTGATTTGCATTTCTTTGTTGATTAGTGAGGCCCAGCACTTTTTCATGTGTCTGTTGGCTGCTTGTAAATCTTATAAAAAGTGTCTATTCATGTCTTTGTCCACTCTTCAATGGGGATTAAAATTAAAATCTCATAAAACAATATTTATGAAAACATATGAAATGTTATTATGAGTAAATGCCACAACTGTTTTAATTAAATAATTGTTGAAATTTTAAAAAATAATCTTGAGATAAATTTGACATTAAAATAGATAAGTTGTGATTTTAAAGTTTATTTTTCAACAAAAAAAGCTCTGCTCCAAACTAAAGGTAAAACAAGTTTATATTTAAAAATTTTTTAGAATATATCACCATCTTTATATCTTTCTTTATTTTAAATAAGTGCATTCATCTAATTCAACACTTACACAAATCAGTAGATTGTTTTTATGACAAAGTATCAATAATATTAATAATAACTAAAAACTGGTATTGAATGGGTTTCATTTAAAAATAATGCATGTTTAATTACCAATTATTATATTTATTTATATATTTTTTGTTTTTGTTTATTTTAAGGATTTCTCTTAATAGTCTTGGATAAATTAGCATATGCAATGGATAATATATTAATATAATCTCAGGTTGAATGAAAAAATAAAAACACAAGTACAATGAATATTTACTTGAATCGTCTACAATTTAATAAGTTTAGCTTCCACTTTTGAAATATTGGAGAATCAGGAAACATTTCCTCCATGCAATTTATGATAAAAATATCCATGTACATTCAGCAGCATTGTAATAAATACAATATGCAACTGTTTTTTTTTTCCTAGTGCTTATTAGTATATTGTAAAATAAAACTCGCAGAAGCATTTGTCACACTTTGAATTTTTTCAAAAGGACACAGTAAGATTTTATGACTAAAATGAAATCCACTTGATATACTGAGCTCCTACAAATTCCCAGTCCCTTAATTAAATACTGGTAACAAATAATATACAAAACTTAATATCTAATGATGCTGATTTGGTCAATTTAGAGATTTTCCACTAAAGATTTTATTATTTTATAAATAAACAAATCAAAAGCTAGTAAGATCAGTCCCTTGGACAAACGCATGGAGTCCACAAATTTTGTGGAATAGTGTAGAGAAAAACATTTTGATTCAAAGCCAACAGTGGGAAAATATATTGAAAGGAGGAAGAACTCCTACCATTAGTTGGCCAGAAGGGGCAAAGAAATGGTATGATTGATGAAACATAGAAGGAGAAAAAACTGAGAAAGTCATTTGCCAGTATCTATGGCCTTTACTCTACCACCACAAACTGAAACAAAAGAAGAGAAATTGAAGAAACTAACAACACATCCCCACACTCCTCCCTTCCTCCCATTTCCTGCTTGACTTTGGCGAGAAACAATGGCTTGATTGTACCAGTTAAAAGCAAGGAAGCATGAAGCCAAATAATATATACTACCTAGGTCAACATGTTGTGCTAAGCAATGTATAGAAGGTTGGAAAGGAATTCTTAACAGGCAAATAAATGCTATACAGCATTCTCTACCCTTTTTGCCTTCAGCATCTATTCCTTTTCCTTATTAAAGTGAAAATATTGTGCTCCAAATATAGTCCCTTATAATCTATTATACAAACATAGGTGATATTAATTTGATCATCCTCCTTCCTGAAACCTAAAATATTAACTCCCCACTGTTCTTTATATAAGGTACTGGGAAGGGATAGGGAAAATAAAATAGTTTATTGCATAAAGCATACTATCTTAATCCTCTAATAATTAGGCATAAAGCCTAATATTGTAATCATATTCACCTTCTTTCTTCTCCATGTTCCCTTTAACTTGTCAGCATTTCACCTGGGAAAGGTCTTTTACCTAATGGAGAAAACCAGATCTTCACTCCCATATCATCTGAGTCCGTGGGGGTCATGTCTTTATTGAGTTGTTGAAGTGTGGTATTGGGACTATTGGAGAGGGAGAATTCAAAAGCACCGCGGTTAGGTACATTGGTTAGAAAAAAATATTTTCCCTATTGTGAGGCAGCAAGTCAATTTTATGGGTGCAAGTAATAGAGAAACATTTTCTTCTGCTGTAGATTCAGTGAATGAGGATCCCAAAATGTCCAGATGACAATCTTAGCTGCTAGTTAATCAGACATGCGTTTTGCTTCTTTCAGAGAAGCATTCACCCTGGGACCTCAAGGTCATAAGATCAAAAGCAAAATTTCTTCCAGTGAAATTATAGTTTTAATTATATGATGAACCACTCTCATCTCCTTTCCTTGATTTCCACACATTCTGTCTATGGCATAAATGTTCAGTGTAAAGAGACTTTGGTTTAAGAAATACACCCTAACATGTGGTAGAGCAACTCAGTAGGGTAGGCTCCTTAAATGAACTTTTATCTGGCTATGTTACTGTGGCAGCTGCTTCTGGATGATGGAGAAAAGTTAAACCAATGAATTGTAGGAAATGGGCCCATAGTCTCTTGCAGTGCAGTCAGGGTTGGATAAAGTAATAACTTTAAAACAGATCTGATTATAACTTTTTTGTTTTTAAGGTATTTAATAATTTACCATTTCCTCAAAAACAAAGCCCAAAACCTTTAACATGAAACACAAATTTAAGACCAAACTTTAATCTTTCTTTTCTATTTTATTGTTTACTAGCAATTTCTAGATTCTCAAATTATAGCTAGATTAGATTTGTCCTTCATTATTTTAATTTTTCAGACATTTGGCTATAGACCTACATTTCTGAAAATATCTTAATTCACATTTATACTTATCTATCTCTCATTTTCCAAATTCAATTGAGAGTATAACTCTTCTGAATTTGCTAGGCCTTGATGACAATATTAAAATTCTTTTTTCTATGCTTTCTCGTAAAACTGCTGGATTACCTCTGAGAGTGAGTCAATATTACATGTTCTGTATCGCATTGGCTGTACATTGTGTGGCTCAATTTTGGTTTAAGATCCTTGAAACCAGATAGTATTTGTATCACTTTGAGAGCCATGATACAAAGTATAAGTTTTCAGTAGTTATATGTGGGATTTAAATTACCACAAATTTGTATAGTAAAAGCATTATAGAAATCATATGTGATATTCATGCTTTATTGTTAAAGTTTACAACTTTTTTTAGGGATCTATGTCATGTAAGAGTACTTGAGTCCTATTTGCACTCCTGATGCAGTATGATATGCTTTTGATTCTTCTCTGCTGTCAACTTCTGTAGAAGTGGATGCTCCAGGTAGAGAGGCAAAACATCTCCAGAGTCTCCTGCTGACTTTAATGAACACTAAATGCTTTTTAATACGTTAGTGAGTGCTTAAAACTTATTCATCATCAATGATGATTAAATCAGAAAATATTTATTAAAATGTGGATAAACCTAACGTTAATAGTAAAATAACATCTTACTGCAAGTAGAATCATTACTTCCTTCAGTGTTTTAAAGTGTATGTAGTAGTTTAGTTCTGCAATAAAGTTTGCAAACTACAAATCATGACTTACTGCAAGTAGAATCATTACTTCCTTCAGTGTTTCAAAGTGTATGTAGTAGATTAGCTGTGAAATAAAGTTTGCAAACTACAAATCATGATAAATATTGAAACAATTTTAAAACCTCCAGATAATTGTTAAAATATTTATTTTATACATTTTTTCTAATTCTGCTACATTGAAAAATATTTACTCATTAGTATAAATATATATTTAAATGAGTTTGCTCTTTCATTTGTTGATTCATCATTCTTTAATTGAATATTATATTCTTTGAACAAAATCTTAACGTGTGCTTATTATCGAGCAACATATGAAGAATTTCTGGGAATACAAGAATTTCTGGGAATAAACAGAACAAGCACAATAACACATCATGATGCTTAAAGTTAATGAAGAATTTCAACTAATTTAAACAAATCACTGCAAATTATAGATCGTTCATATATGGATGGATGGATAGATAATAGACATGCAAATGGATTAATTTATGTAAAGAAAAGCTAACTATAAAAGTATAACAGAAATATCTAATTAGAATCTGAGAGTCAGATTAGCTATGTTTGAAAAATAAAAGTCTATAGAAGTGAGTCCAGTAAAAAACAGGAGAAGGCCAACCCAAAGAAAGAGAAGAATGCTTTGCTTTGGTGTGATGAACACTTAGTTGTGCTCAAGGAGATACGAAAAAAAAAAAAGTACAACTAGTAAGAGGGAGACTCAATAATAACCCAGAATCATCTTTTGGAGGGTGAGTCCCTTGTAGTACACTTGGAATTTGTTCCTCTGGATCAAATGGTCAACCAAAGTTTTCATCTGCACATTTTGAGAAGGTTGTGTTACAATTTGAAAAGGAAATGTCCTAAACTGTGGCAAAAAGGTGACTGGTTCTTCCACCATGACAATGCACTTGTGCACGCTGATCACACTGCACTGCAATGGGAAATTACTGAAGTTTTTGTATAGAAAAGTTGTAGTACTACTAATGTTGAAAATCACTCTATAAAGACAATTCACACAGTGATCTTTGGAGCTAAGAATGGAACAGGAGAAACATGTGAGAGACTTCAGATGATGTAAGGAGATAGTGACTATAAGAAAAAGATGTCAGGGTTATAGTAGATTATACTAGAAAGGTGGCAGGGTTATGCAAAAGAGTGGGTATATGTAATATTTGTCTTAAGTATTAGATATCTGTAAAACTAAAATTGTGATATTTTAAAGACAACAGTTGGAAGGAAATGGACAGATAAGGTTATGTCAAAGCTAATACTTACCTTTTAGGAAGAACCAGCTTGTTAGATGAAACAAAATGTATTAAAATGAAAAGACAAGGGAGACAAAACACAGACTAAATTACTTCGCTGAATTGCTGGGGCCTGGGTGTGGGTGGAAAAGAGGAAATGGTAAAATGGGAGGTGACTCATGCCTTCAGTTCCCAACATATTAATCTTAAAATTTTAAGCAACACATGTGCAACTGAAGTTGTCAGGAATGCAGCTAAATGTATGGATCTTTATTTTTACAAATAGAAACTATAATTTTGAGAGATGATGCCAGGTAATTCAATTGACAAAAAAAAAAATGAATTTACCTTGAAATAAAGTTTAAATAAAATAAAAATATACAGTCTAGGACAGAGTTCTGAGGAATTCCAGTATTGACAAATCAGATTGAAATGTTAGAACTATGAAAGAAATTGAGAGAAAAAAAAAACTAATAAAATGAACTTTAAGAGAAGAGAATATTACAAAAAAGGTATTCATTCAATTATGTTAATGCTATTAAGATGTCAAGCTGACAATGTTAAAAAATAATTTCAAATATCAAGATTACAGATTCCTCTGTTTATATTCCATAGAAAGACATATAATTTGCCTACATAAATTAAAACAAGGAAGAATTTGAAATATTAATGAGTTTCATTGCATCAATAGATTTTAAAAGAAAGCCCTCAAAGAAAAATAAAATTGCATGTGTATTTCCTTATAAAATGAAATTGATCTATAGTATTAATTAAATTTAGGAATTGTTTATACTTAATTACCCTTTACAGAGTGTGCAACTTTGTATAAACTTATGAAGGAAAATAACACATGGGTTATCAATTTTGTTAAATAAGTATGGTATATAAACCTGTTTCTGTTGATGATCATAGACAGTGAGTTTAAAAGTTAATATTGGCATAAAATGACTTATAACAGGTAAACTCTTTAATGTATGAAATTAAATTTAAATGTGTTAAGGCTAAAACCTTGAATGACATTCTGAACAAAAGAAATATTATTTGATCCACAACCACTCCATGTTTTACTTCAAATGTATTTATATTTAATGTCAATTACCTTGAATCAAAGCAAAATTCATCTTCATTTCATCTGTAGTTAAAAAGCACCTGTGAGACTTTTACAAAATTCAAAGATAGAGATATATAGAATTCTGTTTCCCACCTACTCCATTATTGCTGTATTCCCTAGAAAAGCTCCTGTCTTACAACAGCAGCTGCTTGTATTTAGCAATAATCCTCTGCACTATTAGTTTTGTCTTTAGGGATAGGAAATTGATTACCTGACCTTAACATAGTGAAAACTCTGTGTGTCTTACTCTCTGCCTCAGACAGTAAATCAGTTATGTAAACAGTGAAAAATAATTAAGAGTACAGTGATGTTTTAGCTTGAATAGGAAAACTGATAGAAAATGAACAAATAAGGCTTTTCTTCGTCTTTTTTTTTTTTTTGACCTAGCATAGTACAAATTCTCATGATGCTAACAAAATAGTGCATTTTAGGTTGAGTGTCTGAAATTTATATAAGCATGCTTATAAACTTTTTAGCAAAGAGAGCTGATGGGCAAAGGGATGACACTAAATAGATTTTCATGTCATGCTGCCCATTCATGTTGCTATCCAATGGGAGATGTGCTTTTCAGCTTGGAAACTCACAAGGTGTGACACTTTTTATTCATAACCTGTACTGTGCAAAGCAGACAAAATATAAAGCAAAGGACTGAAGATTTTCTCATGACACTTGATTAAAATTTTTCACCCATCTGTTAGTGACAAAATATTCAAATTACTTTCAATGTCTCTTTGAATAACTAGTAACTTTTGTATATGTACTTTTGCTTGAACTATTTGTAAAACAAAATTAATATTGTTCCAAAATGTAGCCAATAGTCAGTCATAATTCACAAATACTGTAGTTTTTGTGTTCTTACAATAATTTATTGATGTTTCTTAAAGTCTCATGGCAGAATTTAACAAACTTTTACTAAGAAAAATTGCATCTCTCCAGAAAAGATAGGTATGCCTGCGACTAAGGGTCCAGGGTCAACCTGGACAGCAACGTAGTTACTTCCTGAATATAAAGAAAATGCAAGTGCAAGAAAAAAATAAAATAAAAAAATCCACGAAGGCAGGATTATAATTGTGAATTATCAGGAGTGTGTGGAAAATAGACACTATGCCTATTTTCAAAGACTGATAAACACACACACAGTGCCAAGATGGTTTACAGTTTTTGAAAATGTGCAATTTTTGTTTCTTCAACTTTTCCTTTTCTTTGAAACTAAAGCCTTCCAAATGGTCAGAATTTTTTGTTTGTTTATAAGATCTTCACTTTTTACCTGACACAAACCAGAAGTTTTCTCCTTAACCATTTAACCATTAGAAGCAGATATTCTAGTTTTCACAATACAAGTCATATTCCCAGAGCTTGTTAACCCTCTGGGTTAAGCAGTCAATTTGTCTTAGATATCTGTAGATTCCTCTTTCTTTCTAATGTGTTTAAATATGTGCTTTACAGCATGTTTATCTTCGTCAATTTGCCTTATGTAAGAATTACTAATATTTATGAAATAAGAGTTCCCGTGTATGGTTTGCTATATTGTTTAAAGCAGAAGTCAAATTATAAATAGCATGATGATTTGGACAGAAAACTTAAAGTACTATTTTTTCACTTAAAATTGATATTTTTTCTTTAGAGTATTTATTTCCTTTATTAATTTTAAGATTCATTTTTTAAACGTAAAAAAAAGTTTGAGGTCTTACTAGATTGTTTAGCCATAGGTTTTTAAAAATACATTGATCTGTTCAGAATTTTGAATGTTATCATCTATTAACATTGGTAATCTTATTCTTTAAGTAGCTTTTTAAAGTAATATTTTCATCTTCTCTATCAGCATTTCCTAAATTGATTTTTTCCTACACACTTTGTAGTTATTGTTGATGAAAAATTAATTTTATTATATTTCCTATTGTTACTTAAATTTTATTATTGCTTTTACATTTGAATGCTTATTCTTTAACCATAAAATGTATTTTTAAATACTTTGATATACTATTTAAGCAAAAATATTTGAGGCAAATGATATTTAAATTTTTTCTGGCCAGTATTCATGATTTTCATTTCTCTTATTTTATAAAATTATCAGTGACTTGAAGTGTAATATGAAATGATACGGATATAGTAATTTTTGTTCCAACTAAGTTTAATGGGAGTATTTCTAAACTTTTACCATGGTGCATAATATTAGCTCTCAAATTTTGTTATATTTTTCTTTTTAAGCTAAAGGAGTGCCTTTCTCAGACAACTATGTCTAGATTTGTTTATTTAAAAATCAAAAATACTTTAGTCAAAGGTTTTGTAACCTTGATTTTTGCTTTTATATTTTTTCAGTTAAAGTGATATATTTTCTTAACAGATACTTTAATATTCAGTCATTTTTGCCTTTTTTAGAAAAAAAGTGCTGAATTTGATGTTGGTGATTCTTAGAAGGCTTAAAAAAACACCTTTTGTCTTTTATCTAAATAAATGGAAAAAGAATTTTGGTTGACAGATTAAAAATATAGATCCAGGAAAATCAAGTAATCACTTATATTAATATTACTGAAAAAGGTAATGTACAATATAGTGGCTTATTTTTCTTAGCCATGTAGACTTATTAATTCTCCTCTGCAAAATTAGGCAAGACTTCTTCTTGGGGGCATATACACCGCAGGAAATTTCCAATTATTTCCATGAAGACTTTGTTGTAATTTCCCATGTGTTTTTATTGGATGCCTGATTTGTTTTTCTACTTTTAATATTATCAAATTAATTTATGTATTTATATACTGTAAAACAAGTGAGAGTCTAATTTACTTCTAACTTACATTTCCTTTATCTAGCAGGTTTTGATATACAGTACTTCATTAAAATTTAGTTCTAAATGTTCCATAGTCATTGTTATGAATATTCTATAAACTTACTTTTGGCCTTTTTATTTAAATTTTATCGTATGGAAATTTTTAGATTATATTCCTTTTTCTACTTTGAGTTTATTTGCATGTAAGTCAGATTTTTGTGTCCTGGCAGTTAGCTATTTTTTAATAAATATTTATTTATTATTGAGAAGATTTATTATTTAGATATTGGATATAAAGGACATCAATTTATCTAACACAAATTTATATATCACCTGTGCTAGGTTCTTTTTGAAGAACTAAGAATAAAGTAGTGAATCAAACAGAAGAAAATCCCTACTTTAAAGGGTTTTAGGCGAAAAACAAGTTTAAAAGAGCAATGTACAGAGTATGTTAAATTGTGGTAACATTAAATATAAAATACAGAAAGATGGGGAAAATAAATAGGAATGTTAAGACCTATGAAGGGCCTGAATTTTTACCCAACTTGAATGCCAACCTGTTAGTTGCCCATGATATCATGGATGCTAATGGAAAAGGTGAGACTTTTGGATCAGAGATAAATGACATTATTATTAATGGTATAGGAAGAAGAATCAGCATTAGCACATCTTCAGTTCTGCCTGATCCCAAGCTCCAGAGGGATGACACTAATCATCTCAGTGTGATAACTGTACAGACAGTTTGTTACATTACAAAAAAGGAAACTGGAACACAAAAGGAACTTGAATCTTTTATAATGGATAGTAAGAAAATCTGTCATTTGTTCTGAAGGAAACACTCTATTTTCCAGGACTGTTCAGTATATAAACACACTAGAAAAAGTAGTCCACAGCAAAAGATAATCAGTGCCCTTTTTCACAAGACATGCAGAAACACAAGAGACTGAAGAGTCTCATATTAATAGTCACTCTTTTTTTTTTTTTTTTTTTTTTTGCATTTTCTTGGCTTCAGTTAGACTGTTTCTTGTGTAAAATACTCTAGGTGATTCTGAGTGATCTGACCAACAAAGGCTGAGACCAATTCTGTTCCATTTGTCTCATACAGCATTTAAATAAAGCTACCATTTTAGAAAATCCAAGCAGAAGGATGATTTCCCAAAGGGGAGTTCATCAAGAAACCAAGTATAGCCTCATTTTGAAGAAATCATCCTACTCATCTGAGGACTATTTCATTTCAGGAAATATTTGCAAGTTTTTTTATGACACCCTAAGGTGCATGTCAGTAGGATTTTAGGAAGGAAATAGATTAATCTTCACTGTTAATTCTAGATTTTAAAAAAACACAGTTTCAGAAGCATGTGGAGCCCATAGAAAGATAATGTTGTTTAAAATTGTTGGGTTTTTCCAAGTTTTACCTACAATCTGCTAAGTAGTGCAATCTGGCAATGCCTTCAATGTGGCCTTCCGGATAGCAGATCCCGGGATTCCCAATTCAGTTGAATAATTGAGTATATTTCCTATTTTTAGGGGAAGCTGTGAGGGCACTTATTCTAACATGTAGAACACATCCACACTAACAACAAAAAGGACGTTTATTCACTTCCATGAAAAGGTTGAGAAAGGGCTATGAGAATGAGAGTGGAAAGGATAACTTGAGGTGTTGACAGGCATTTGATGTGGGAGGTGCAGGAGCTGAGGTCATCCCTTTCTGTTTCTGAAAGGCTACTTCATAATGTTAAAGAAAAATTGTAAGCAAATTGTGATAAGAGCCTTCTAACAAGGGATGGCAAATCTAGGAGTGAGTTCAACTTAAGGTGCTTGCAACTGTTTGTAAGTACATAAGGTCCAACAGGCAATTTTGAAAGTCAGAAACATTAAAATTTCACCTCCTTCCATGCATCCCAGAATCTAAGATGTATGCTCGCATGTGTCAGGATTATTTACTCTCTACTGTGACAAAATCTGCATTCCACTCCAGTAGCTACAACATTACTTTTTTTCTCCTAATATTTGATTACTTGCACACAAAACTTTTGTTTAGAAATCTTAGGTGTAACAGAAACAAGCACATTCTTATAAAAATTACAAAGACCAGTTAAGTGACTCTCTTTGGTCCACAGCAAGATAACTTGGTGTCCTGAATATTCAACAAGTAGCCATTATTCTTATGATTCTAGATAATTTAAATCCAAAAAGACAATCCAAGTGACTAAATGTAAATTTGAAAACCCAGGCCAGCATTGGATTTCTTTTCAAGGTAGATGGGAAGAGAAAGAATTGTGCTCAGAAACAAAGCAAATCGAAACATTTAATTTTAAAATAAAAAAATATAGACTCCTTATAGTTTTTATCCTAATTATTAACCAGCAAGTAAATAGGAGAATATTCAGTCTGAGGAACAGTTGCATACATTGGTCAAATTGTGTAACTAAGGTATATGTCTCTGGTGAAAATTAGCATGGTAGGGTCAGAAGTCTTTTGAGTTAATTTCTGAGGAGGCTGTTCTCATACTTAACAATCCTCAGTGACTGTGATAGATTCATCAAATCTCTTGGTAATTTTTGAGCATTTTATGAGATAAAAGACTTGCCCCTGGCAGTTTGGAAAAGGTATGTGGAGTCAAAAACACAACACAATAATATCAAAATCCATAATGATGTAAGTGGATTTAGAATGGAATGAAAAAAGATAATTTAAAAAAAGTTTTAAATTGGGGTGGTGAGCCTCAAGAGGATAGTCTCTGATAGCCTCAAGAGGTAGTTCTGAGGTAGTCAATTTTGCATGACAAAGAACAGCTCACTTCCCAGCAATGTCACCTTCCTACTGAGAGACAAACAAAACAAATTTGGCAGAAGCAACAAGTCTAATGTGGTAAACACAGTACTTTGAATTTGTGTCCAGGCTATAATGGTGGATGTGTAGCCATGTCTAATATAATAGTGGACCCACGTAAATGGTGGCAATAATCCAGCACAAGTCTTGATATGTAGTTTCATTGCAATGGATTTCATCAGAGAATGGGTTCTCACTGTTGTTATCTACATGAGGAGCGACCCAAAGAATTCAATCAGTAGATGTGATTTGCTTCCACAGTTTACAGGCCCCAAAGAGAGACTCTTTTCATATAACAACTTGTAGTGTTCAAATAACTGACCAAAGGACTAGGCCATTAGCAATATTCCATAGGTCAGTGAAAGTATAACAAAATCCATCAGGGGAAGTATTGGCCAGTGGTGTGAAAAAAAATAATGCCTTAATTTCTACCCATTGAGCAAAAAAGAAAAAAAAAAATCTCTTAAGTTCCACATGAATTAATGGTACTGATGTTGAAAAAAGCGTCACCAACCTACGGAACACCATTGAGTTTCAATTTCGCTGAAACATTCAAGGAAACTTCTATGAATTGCGGACCCCCATTTCATGAGGAGATTTTCTCCAAAAATTGGAAGGAAGATTCGGGTTTCACAAAGAACTAGCTGCCACTTGTTCACATCAAGCTGTGGTGCAGCTGAGGCTCAGGCCAGCTGCATTCTTAATTATACTATTTACATTTGACAAGTGAGGTTCCTTGGGACCTTTCCACCTTGTTAGGCATAGAGTTGAGTTAACTTACTCCAAAATATCAGATTAGAGAGTCACAGGATCTCAAGGGTCAGGCATTTGCTTTTCATAAGAGCCCAGTAGCAAACTTGTAGCTGTTTATAAGACACAGTTTGCCTGGTAACCATGTAGAGAAGTGACAAGTCTAAAACCCTGAGGAGCCACCATAAGCAGAGTATGCCTCCTTTTGCCAGAGGCTCCAATTGGCAAAATCATTAGTCACAGAGACTTGCAGCTCAAGGGGTCATTAAGGTTGCATGACCTCAAAGTTAGATTCTACAGCTTTCTGGATATGTTTCAGTGCAGTCTATTGCCTTGGGCCTGCCTCAATGGTTCTGATTTGTGAGTTAGCCAATATTAAAAAACCAGGTAGAATGCCCAAGTGATGCATCTATTGTTTCCTGATTTGATAAGTTCCTGAACCTCCTTTTTCAGTGGTGATTTGAGGGCACTGAGGAGGCAGCAGTTTTCCCTGGACTGCCAAAAGATTGTAAATCTCACCACTTAGTCCCAAGAAGCTTTCTTGGTAAGCAGACCTTGAAAATTTTTAGAGATTATCATCATCTGTTCTGGTAGGGGTTTGATAACAATGCAGTCAGGGTTGATGAAACTTGGCAATTAATAAAACATCCTTTGTAAGTGAGATCTTAGGACAGCAGAGATGGAGCCATACATGCTAAGTCCTGACTCAATAAAACTGGAAGTGTGGGCTAGGGGAATTCCAGGGAGTTGTCTCACTAACACTTCTCTATATACAATATTCTCTGGCACTTATGGTATACTGGAGTAGAAACATGTAACCCCTTGATTTCTGTTATGCACTCAAATGCAGAAACAACAATAGTACATTAATTTTGCCTAAAGGACCTCCAACACAAGGTCTTTTTAGAGTCTCTTCCCCACTATTAAATTTACCCACACCCTATCCATTGAATTTGGGCACCCCTATTTCACGGTACAAATAAGGATTGTGACTTTGGTGACTGTATCTAACAGCTACTCAGAATGTGCAGATAGATGTGTGTGATTTTCAGTCATCACTGTGGACACTGAGTCTTTGGCTTTTTCTCTAATGTATTTTTTCTTACATTAGTTAAAGGTAGGAAAGAAAGAAATTAGGGGTGCAGGGGAGAGTAGTTTCTTACTAGTAAGAAAGGCTTTTGACTTATTGTAACATTCTAGCAATCTCTATTAACAAAACCTAACACAGAAAAATCTTTGTAGGTCCAGTTTCATTATAACAGAGTTTGGCAAAAATGATGGATTTGAAGCAAAGAGACACCAAATCAATAATTGACATGATCTACCATATTGGCTACCCAACTGCCGTTTATATAATTCTTCAAACCTAACAAGAGATGACTATTCTCTTTCAAATATAGATAGTTTCACCTTCTCTCAATAATGGGAAGGCAAGAATTTTCAATAGCCATTATATTTATCTTCAATTATATTATGTCAACGTATTACCAAGGTAATAAGACTAATTTGTGAAGATAATGTCCAACAAATTGTGTTTATTATTTATTATTCCAACAATTGCATTGTTAGAATCTCAAAGAATAAGATTTTCTATGCATACACACATACATGCATAACAGGCAAAGAGATATATATGCAAAATTACTAAGGTTGTCACTGAATGCCTGAGTTGATATCTATGACTTCTTTTACCACCCATTCCATGTTTCTCTTGTCCAGAGTTTTTAGCTCGTGAAGTTATATAAATTTTCATTTTTTAATGGTCTAGCATCTCAAAATTTCTGACTTTTTTGGATTCCATTGTTTCCACTAATTTTTACTATTGAGAATGTAAGTACAAGGAGATGATTTAAGAGAATTCTCTGGTTTTTAGACATATTTATATTATGGGCTTGACTGATCCCTCTCTACAACAACCCTGTTTGCCATGAGCACTGAATATCATCATACAGATTGGAAAATAAAGTTCATTGGAGAAAGTAGCTTGCATAGTAGCCTAGATTGACTTCAGAGCCTTCTCTTGCTTCAGTGCCCACTTAAAATTGGTTATCTTATGCTTGACTTTGTTATGGGTTGAAGTTCATCAAGTCTTACATATATTATGCTGTGAGGTAAAACAACTTTTCTTCATCTTAGGAATGGTATTCTTAACATGCTTCAGACCATTGCTAATAATCAAACACAAAACTTACTGCATTCAGGAAAAGAAAACATCAACTGAATTAACAGCTTTACCAAGTTTCTCATGTGAGGAACCTAAAATTTGAAATGGACACTTGTGACTCACATAAAATAATGGTAGACAGCAGTTGCAACTGTAACTAAAACCAAACTAAATTTGAAATAATCCACAGTTATTATTCAAGAATCATCTGACTTTTGCACAGGCTAAACAGGTAATATTAATGGAATTTAGTAGATGCCATCACCAATAATTTTAATATTAATTTATCATGGCATTAACACTCGCAGGTCTGTCTAGGATATCATTGCTTCTGTTTAAGTATCTTGGTAGGGAAAATATGATTAACTAGTCTAATAAGAGGTGATTATGATGAGACTTGAGAATGGGCACCTTCTTGCTAGGTATCTACTCTAGGAAAAAATAAATCACAGCTTTGCAAGCATAGAAAGCAAGAAGGCAAGTCTGCAAAGAGAAACAAAAGGGCATGATACTTCTAGTAAGGAAGACTCAGAGTAACCAAAGGGTCCCAAATCCCTTATTTTATCTGAGTTTAAAGTGTCCATTTCAAGTTTTAGTTTCCTCACATAAGAAACTCCGTAAGACTGTTAATGCAGATGATGATTTTGTTTTTTTTTTTTTTTGCTGCACTCAGTCAGTTTTGGGTTTGATTTTTAGATATTTTAATTCTGTGGATAAAGAAATAGCAGATTATTTTTTTCAGACTGTAATGTAAACTGAGAGTTGCAGGTTTGAGCTTATTTTTTTCCCCATAAGCACTACCATGCATTTAGAAGAATTCATGAATACCACAGTCAGGCACTCACCATTATCACTTTCATAACAGCAAAGCAGAACGGCCTCCTGGCTCTCAAGGCATTTGTTGAAGTTGGAATTTTATCACAACCCACTGCATGTGATATCTTGACAAATTAGAAACCACTGCACACTATGGGTGGCTAGTTTCTCTATGACCATATGCAAGGAGATCAGCACTACACTGAAGCTCAGTCCAATCCCATCTTAGAGAGGTTGTCTCCTGGGATCTCCCCCAGTGTCAATGCTGTTTTCAACCAGATCCTCTCAGGAGGAAAAGAACACATATATACACACACATACACTTGGAATTTAAACATGAAAATCTTGATCCAAAGAGCTTTTAAGTAGGCAAAGGTGGTTGGCTACTAAAAGAAGAAAGTATACAAAGATATCCACAGTTAGCAAATGCAAACATGAAACTACTATCTGTAGACTAAGGAAGAGTAGTGGAAAAAAGGAGACCTCTGCTCAAAGAATGAGATTCAAATCTCTTTGAAGAGGGTTTGCCACACACAGAAACAACACAACCAATGATGTCAAAGAAAATTGTCTGAAAGTATGGACTGGATCTATTGTGTTGAGTAACTCACATGTGCCACAAGGTGTGAGCTGAGCAGAACAGATCTTGAGAAGTGAATACTGGGTCTGGAGAGCTGATGGAAGGCATATTCAGAGCTCTGCAGAAGTGGCTGCTGGGTAGAAAAATAGTTGACTCAGGAACAGACAGAAATAGTTTCCAGAAGCAGTGGGTTAGGTGGGGAAACAGTTGTCTCTGTGGTGGTAATAATCCATGTATAGGATAACCCATTGATGGGGACAGTATGGTCTAAGGTTGTAGATGGAGATGTCCTCTACAAAGGTTCCTAGCTATAGGGAGAGAGCAGCCTTAGAGCATGACCAAAAGCACCATAAAAACATCTTCTGGGTGAAGAAAGTTTATAAGGTCCAGTGACATCATCGGGAAATATGATTAAAACAAAATCTTCTGTCCCCCAAGAAAATCACTTGACAAAAGCATAAGATAAATAAAATAGTTTAATTATCGAATGAGCATTAAAATAGTATGTGGTGTGCATCACAGACAACCACTAAATAAATTGTAAATACAGAAAGAAATCTTACCCTTTTTTGTAACCAAGCAATACATTGTAGACATTTACTCAAGATAAACAATATTTCTTAAGTAAGAGAATTGGGCAGTACTATTTGACACACACAGGTAATACTAAACCACTTGGTAATCGGTATAGCCACTTGTTTTGTTTTGTTAATTGCCTTTAAAAGAAAAAAAAATTCTTGTATCTTTAGATTGGGGGTAGATTTGCAATTCGGATCTGGCCACCAGTTGAAGTCAGGCTTCTATCCACTCAGGAAACCAGGAGATAAGGAGATAGGACCACTATCTAACTTGATGATTACATTTCAAGAGCTTGATGAGGCTCCCTGGCTGCTTATGTACCTTCCCTTTAAAATGATTTGAACGTATTTCATTTCTCTGGTTAGAAAGATGCAAAGGTATTTTTATTTTTGTGGCTATTGTGAATGGGATTGTACTTTTTATTTGGTTCTCTGCCCCTTTGTTGTTGGTGTATAAGGATGTGACTGTCTTTTCACATTGATTTTATACACTGAGACTTTAATAGCAAAAACATGAAACAAGCTCTACTACCCATCGAAACTGGACTGGATTTTTAAAATGTGGTACGTATATACAATGGAGTATCATGCAGTCATAAAGAAGAACAAGATTATGGACTTCGCAGCAACTTGGATGAACTTGGAGTCTATCATACTGTGATCTATCACATAAATAAAGAACTGAGTACACACGTTCTCACAGTTCTCACTCATAATCAGACCCTGAACATCTATTGCAAAACAATAAAAATGAGATTGACAGTAGTGGGACAGTGCCAGGGGAGGAAAGGGCACATAACATCAATAAGGGTGCCTGATCCTAATCCAGGCAAAGTGAGTTTCAAAGGGAAGCTAAACTTCACCTATATAGTGATGACTTATGTAACCATTCCTGACCCCATAACTTTAAAATAAAACAGAAAAATAAGATATAATGATTTTCATACATTTCAAAGAGACAAAGAAAGAAGTTACAAGTTTTCTAAGAAAAAGTCACGGGAGCGGGGTTGGGGGGAGGCGGGGAGGGCTCTCTTATTTTTAACAGGGAACATTAAACGTCCTGCTTTTAATTTTTATTTTTTCTTACAGTATAAGCACCAACAACCTTCAGTAACCGTAGTTGTAAGACTGGAACTAGAAATGCAAGTGGCCTCCTGCCTCTGTCTTTTGCAGTATTTTCTCATAAGAAAGCTCAACATTTTCCAACTGTAAAGAAAAAAAATATTTAGCTATTGTTGCTGTAGTAACATAAATCAGGGCAAAGACGTGTGGATTGGGAGCTTAGAGATAATAAATTGATAACTTATGAACATACCATACATACTTTACTCCATTTTTAGTTTTAAAATAATATATATATTATACATAGAAGTATGTATATGTTATTACTCTTAGATACAAAGTTTCCATTGTTGAGTGTTATCATAGTTATTTAATCTATTGATGGGAAATAGTTGTATTCACATAGTACTGCATAAAATTGCAATTATTACTGTGTAATTAATTATGCAATTAATACTGTGTAATTACTGTGTTTATACTTGTCTATATGTACTTTTAGATTTTTGACATGTTATTTAAGGACAGAGTTCTTGAAATGAAATATGAGAATAAAAGAGTAAATCCACATGCAATTGGTCCAATCCCCTTTCTTAAGGTTATACCATTTTCCTTTCCTAACAAAAATGTGAGTTCTTGCTTCCCCATGTAGCCTTAGCAATGACATATCTTGCAAACTTTGGATCTTGGGTAGCTGATGGTTTATAAGCATGACTTTAATTTGTGTTTATATTCAGACATATTGTTTAATCTTTTGTTTTTATAATTTATTATTTGTATTCATAATAAATAAAGGAAGCGATTTTAGAATTTGAATTTGTGATGCAATTTTAAGCAGACTGCTTTTATTCTCCTAGACTTACATAACTTTTATTTAATATTGCTTTAAGCACAATTAGGTATTCGTCAATAAGAAAGATATATTTTAGAAACAAACATTGTTCTTGGAAATATAGTTATAAAAAAGGAATATAGAAACATTAATATGTACTATTTTAAAGGCGTTGACAAGGTAAGTTGAGAATGCTCTACAAAAATATAAACATAAATACTTGAAAAATTGGAACATGAAATATGCACAAAAAAGCCAAAAAAAGATCTGTGAATATTGGACAGCAAAATAGTGTTAAGTTGAAAGGAGAGAAGAAAGTCGAGCAGCATTGTTGATAATGTTGCTCTTAAGGTCCTGGAAAAAGTCAATGACAGGACAAAAGCTTTCTTCAAAGGCATTACTGTAAAATAAGTTCCAACAATCATGTTTACATTTCAGAATATAAGTTTAGGACAATTTTTATAAAAGCAAAATGAAATTGTTCAATTTTAGCATATCTCACTCACTCACGACCAAAGTTTTGGTGTCAGATTGTTTTTTTTTTTCATAGTTAATTAAACAGTCCATTTCTTCTTCATAATTTCCTCACAGGAAATTATTGTTTTGGAAAATTAATAGCATGCAAATATTTCATTTAATTTTTAGAAATATAGTTTAGAAATAAACAGAGCAAATATCCACCTTTATTATTGGCAAGCTGATATCAACTCTAATTCATGTGAACCTATATTATATTTTCACACTGAGTTACCAAACTTACATGAATAATATCAGATCCAACTTCTCTTTAGAGATAAGTAAAGTATGTGTATGAGTGAAGCAGTGTGGGTAAGGGTGGGTAATTAGCAAGTAAGGTGTTTACAAAAACCAAAACTCAAACAAAAAATTAGTCCTAACAATATAAGCTGACATATTTCAGATGATGTTTCCATTACTTGTTATTTGGTTATGACCCTTTGACAATATATGTGGAAATGCTGTATTTTTTCAAAATTCATTCTCCTAAGTCTGCAGAATAATTTAACGTTGAATACATAAGGTATGAAATACTGTCTTTCATATTTATAAACAAATGAATTTTAAGTTAACCTACCAACCGTGAGCTCTCACTTCCTTCACCAAAATTTTAACTTTCAATTGATGTAACTAACTTTACAATGTATCAAAAAACATCAGTTACATATATACAGAAAAGAAATCTCACCTGATGATTCCATGTTAAATCAGAGTTGGGGTATTATTTTAAAGGAAACACTATGAAACACCAATGTTATTCAAAGGTTTAAAAAAAAGATGTAATCTTAGGCTTAAATTATACAAATATAGGACATACATTCAGGGATGAAAGGGTCTCACTACATAATTTGATGTTTAAAATTTATCTAGAAAAAAATATTAAGGCCACATGTAGGCGCATAGTAATTTTCTTTTTTCTTTTCTTTTAAACAATTCAGGGTTAGGTACACAAATGTTCATTACGTGGGAACCCTTGTTGATGAGTTGTGTCCCCCTCCCCTGGAAGTTTACCTCAACTACCAATCTCAACCCCCACCCCAGGCAGTTTCCTACTACTGCCAATCCCTTTATTAGTATTATGAAAATTGTTCAAGAACCACATATGAGTGAAACACACGATACTCTATTATTTGTTTCTGTGATAGATCACTGAGTATGGTAGACTCTAAATCTGTCCAAGAAGCTGCGAAGTCAATATGTTTGTCTTTGTTTATGTATGCATAATATTACATTGTGTATATGTACCACATTTTTTTATCCAGCCTGGTTTCCATGGGCAGCATGGTTGTTTCCATGTTTTTGCTTTTGTGAATAGTGCTGCAATAAACATGCATGTGCAGTTATTTGAGTTCCTCTGGGTATATTCCCAATAAGGGGATTGCTGGGTCATATGGAATATCAATTTCTAGTTCTTTCAGAAATCACCACACTGTCTTCCAAAGAGGTTGCTCTAGTTTGTATTCCCACCAGCAGTGTAGAAGCATTCCTTTTTCTCCGCATCCTCACCTGCATCTGTTGGTGTTTGCTTTATTAATGATGGCCATTCTTACTGGGGTTATGTGGTATCTCAATGTGCTTTTGATTTGCATGTCTCTGATGATTAGAGAGGCTGAGGTCTTTTTCATGTGTCTGTTGGCTGCCCATATATCTTCTTTTGAGAAGTGTAGATTCTTGTCTTCAGCCTACTTTTTTAATGGGTTTGCTTGTTTGTTTGTTTTTTTCCTTTTGGTGTGTTTGAGTTCCTTGTAGATACTAGATGTTAGGCCTTTGTTATATCTAGTTGGCAAATATTTTTTCCCATTCTGTGGACTCTCTACCTGCTCTCTGGATGGTTTCTTCTGTTTTGCAGAAGCTTGTCAGTTTGATGAGGTCCTACTTGTCTTATTTTTTATGGTATGGGCACTTAGGGTTTTGATCAGGGATTGGTTGCCAGTTCCAATTTTCATAAGGGTGTTTCCAGCATTTTCAGAGATTCTTACATTTTGAAGTTTTATGCTTAGGTCTTTGATCCATTTAGAGTTAATTTTTGTGTATGGTGATAGGTAGAGGTCCTGTTTTAATCGTCTACATGTGATCAATTTTCCCAGCAACATTTGCTGAATAGGTTCTCCTCTCTCCAGTGGTTATTGGCTTTGTTGAAGATAAATTGGTTAGGTTTTGTTGAAGATAAATTGGTTGAGAAATTGAGTCTTTACTTCCGGAATATCTATCCTGTTCCATTGGTCTATATGCTTGTTCTTGTACCAATACCAGGCTGTTTTGATTACTGTAGCCTTATAGTAAAGCTTGAAGTCTGGAAGTGTGATATCTCCTGCTTTGTTTCTTTTGCTAAGAATTGTTTTGGCTATTCGTGGTCACTTATGTTTCCATATGAATTTAGGTATTGTCATTTCCAGATCTGAGAAGAATGATGCTATTAATTTAATGGGTATTGCATTGAATCAGTAGATTGCCTTTGGTAGAATCGACATCTTAAAAATGCTAATTCTTCCTATCCATGAGTATGGAATATTTTTACATTTGTTTGTGTCTTCTTGCTTGTAGTTCTCACTGTAAGGTCTTTCACTTCTCTGGTTAGGAAGATGTTGAGGTATTTCTTTTCTTTTCTGTGTGGATATTGTGAATAGGATTGTGCTTTTTAATGGTTCTCTGTTTGTTATTGGTATATAAGAATGCAACTGTCTTTTGCACATTTACTTTGTACCCCGAGATTTTGCCGAAGTCCTTTATTAGTGCAAGCAAGTTTTTGACAAATTATTTTGGATTTCTGAGGTGTAGGATTATATCATCCTCAAAGAAGGATAACTTTACTTCCTCTTTTCCTATTTGAATACCCTTATTTCCTTCTTGTCTAATTGTCTTTGCTAGAACTTACAACACAATGTTGAGAAAGAGGGGTAATATTGGGCACCCTTGTCTTGTTCCAGTTTTCAGGGAAAATGTTTCCAGTATGTATCCATTTAGCAATATGTTAGCTGTGGGTTTATCATAGATGACACTTACTATTTTGAGGTATGTCCCCTCTATACCTAGATGTTAGTGGATTTTTATCAAGAAGGAATGCTGCATTTTATCAAAAGCTTTTTCTGTATTTAATGATATAATTATGTGGTTCTTGTTTTTACATCTGTTGATGTATTTAATTACACTTATGGTCTTACAGATGTTGAACCTGTCCTATGTCCTGAGGATGAAGCATACTTGGTCATGGTGGATGATTTTTGAGTTGTGTTTTTGCATCTGATTCACTAGAATCTTGTTGAGGCTTTTTGTGTCTATTTTCTTAAGGGATATTGGCCTGTAGTTCTCTTGTTTTTGTTGGATCTTTACCTGATTTGGGTATAGGTGTGATGTTAGCTATGTAAAATGATTTGGGGAGAATTCCATCTTTCTCAATTGCCTGGAATACGTTCCATAGGATTGGTATCAGCTCTTCCTTGTATGTTTTGTAGAATTCTGCTGGAAAGTCATCCAGTCCAGGGCTTTTTTTTTTTTTTTTTTGTAGGTAGTTTTCTGATAAGAACAGATACTGTACTTGATCTTAGCCAAAAGGCCAAGAAGTGATGTAGGTAGTTTTCTTATGACAGCGTCAATTTGCTGGATTGTTATTGGTCATTTAGTGTCTCGATGTCTTCTTGTTTCAACCTGGGGAGACTGTGTAATGTCAGAAAGTTCTCCATTTCATTTAGGTTATCAAGTTTGTTTCCATGTGGTGTACATAATAATCTCTGATAATCTTTTGTATTTATTTGGGGTCAGTTGTGATTTGATCTTTTGTATTTTTGATTTTGTTTATTTGGGGTTTTCCTCTCTTTTTCTTGTTCATTCTGGCTAGAGGTTCATCAATCATTTTAATTCTTTCAAAGAATCAACTTTTTGTTGTTAATGTTTCTATGATATTTTTGTCTTCTATGTCCTGTATTGGGGTTTTTATTTTGGTGATTTGAATTTTTCTGCTAAAGTTGAGGTTTTGGTGGTCTTCTCCTTTCAGCTTCCTTAGGTGATTTGTTACGCTCTCAACTTGTGATTGTTCCATTTTCTTGTTGTGTGTTTGTAAAGATATAAATTCCCCTCTTAGAACTGTTATCATGGCAACCCAGAGATTTTGGTAAACTGTTTCTTCATTTTCATTTGTTTACAGAAATCTTTTAATTTCTACTTTGATTTCTGTGTTGACCCAGTAGCTGTTCAGCATCATGCTCTTTAGTGTCCACATCTTTCTAGGCTTTTGGGATATTTTGTTGGTGTTAATATTTATTTTTATTCCACTGTGGTCTGAGAAGGTGTATGGCAAGATTTCAACATTATGGAATGTGTTTATGCTTGATTTATGGCCAAAGATGTGATCAATTTGTAGTATATTCCACGTGGTGATGAGTAGAATATATATTCTGTGGTTGTTGGGTGGAATAATCTGTAGGTACCTATTAAGTCCATTGGTGGAGTGTCAAGTTTAGGTTTTGGATCTCCTTTTTGATTTTTTGCCTTTCTGATCTCTCTAGGACTGTTAGTAAGTTATTCAAGTCCCCTGTTATAATAGTGTTAGAGTCAATATCTTTTTTTAGTTTACTTAGTAGTTGCTTTATAAATGCTGGTGTTCCTATATTGGGTGCATATATGTTTAAAATGGATATTTCTTGTTGATGGATTGAAACTTTTATGATTATTATTCTCCTTTTGTATCTTTTAAAAAATTTGATAGCTTAGAGGTTGTTTGTCTGAAATTAAGATTGTGATTCCCACCTTCTTTTGTGATCCATTTGCCTGAAAACTCATTTTCCATCCCTTAACTTTGAGTCTGTGTGTATCCATTGTAGTGAGATGAGTTTCCTGGATGCAGTAAATAATTTTGTCATGGTTTCTTATCCAGTTTGCCATTCTGTGTCTTTTCAGTGGTGAATTTATTTCATTCATATACTGGCTGATTATTGAAATACGATTGTTTATCCCTGTTATGAGGTTCTTATAAAATTTTTTCTTTGCTTGTTTTCTTTTGGCTTTGGGGTTGATGTTTGTGTGTGTTTCCAACTTTGCTGTTGTGATATGTTCTCTGTTGATTCTATGCTCTGCTGTTTTCTTGGGAAGTGTGCAGTCATTCTGGTTTTTTTTTTTTTCCTTTCTCATGTGTTTAATACCTTTTATGTGTCTCCTGCAGAGCTGGTCATAATCTCTAGGAGATTGGATGTCTAGAAAGGATTTTAATTCTCCCTCACTGATGAAGCTTAACTTGGCTGGGTAGGAAATTCTTGGTTGGAATTGTTTATCTTTGAGGACTTTGAATACTTGACTCCAGTCCCTTCTTGCTTGCATGTTTCTGCCAATAGATCTGCTGATATTCTGATTGGTTTTCCCCAGCAGTAGTCGGAACTTTCTCTCTTACTGCCTTTAGGATTTTTTCTTTTGTGTCTATTTGTATAGACAAATTACTGTGTGTTTAGGGGCTAGTTTTCTCATTTGATGTTTTGTGGGCATTCTCTATATCTCTTATGATTGACTGGTTGCATCTCTAGTGAGATGGGGAGAGTTTTCTTGGATAACCTCCTAGAATTCTTACTCCAAGGTGTTCTCCACTTTCCTTTCTTCTTCTGGGATACCAATCAAGCATAGGTTTGGCCTCTTATATAATATTACATCTCTTGGAGGCTTTGTTCTTTCTGGGTTTTCTTTCTATGTTTTTTACACATTGAATAAATTCTATCTTCTGGTCTTCATGTTCTAAGATTCTTTCTTCTGCTACATTAATTTTTCTTTCCATGCTTGTCACCTAGTTATTTATTTTCTGGATGAAATTTTCTATTGCCAAAATCTCTCTTACAAGTTCTTTTCATGTTGCATCTTGTCTTTCTTGAGTCTTAGTTACTCTTTCCATCAATTCCCTAATCTCTGTTGTATTTCAGGGCCAGTAGTTGGCAACTTCTATTGTTTGGGGGTCCAGTGATTTTTCAGGAGTTTTCTATTTGTTACACTTGAAATTACCTGTGGTTCTCCATTGGTTTTTCCACATTTGTGACAGAACTCTTGCTTTTTGCTTTAGTTCCATTATTCAGTGTTAATGGGAGAGGCTTTCACTTCTGATGTTTGTGCTGCCCTCTATTCTTCCCTTATCCGGGCTCTGGATTTGTTCTATTTTGAAACAAGACTGTGGGTGGGAAACTTTGCTGTCTCTTGTAGTTTTGAAAGTCGAATAAGGTAGATAATAGGGAGCTAGGATTCAGAAACTACTTGCAGATCACAATGTTTTCTGATTGTGCTATGTGTTTCCTGAGAACCACTCCCCACCACCACACCATGTGATGATGCAATGAGTACAAAATACAGTGACAGCCATGAGGAGAGCAGAAAAAAACAGAATGAAATAAGATGGATTAGAATTAAAAGAAAGTAAGAAAGAAAAAAATGAAATCAGAAATCAAAGCAACAATTGAACACATACATACCCCAAAGCAATCTAGAATAACAACAAAGTGAAACAAATCAAACAACAACAAAAATCCAGGAAAACTAAAGACACACACACACCTAAAACAAAATGAATGGAGAAGAAAAAGAGAAAGATTGGAAAAAAAAGGAGAGTTCAGATTGAACTCTCACACATATATTCACACACACCTCAAACTAAAAAAAATAAAACAAATAAAAAAGAGAAGAACAAAAGAGCAAAAACAAACCAACAATCAAAAAACTCAAAGATGAACACTCAGTCATTCACATACACACACAAACAGAAAACAAAAAGCAAAAGAAGAAAGAAAAAGAAAAAAAGAAAAAGTGAGGAGATGCAGATCAAACCCTCACATACACATTCACACACAAAGGAAAAATATTTTTTTTAAATAGATGAACTAACAAACAGGCAATTTTTTAAAAATAAAAAAATTGATAATAAAAAAAAAGAAAAGAAACCCTGCGCTCAGTGGCAGATTCTATAACTGTTCCTCTTTTCTGCTCTACTATCTCCTACAGAGCTTCCACCTCTTTTCCTCTGTTCTTAGCGTCAGTAGCAGGGAAGGAGGGGCAGTGGGTGTGTGGGGCTGCAGTCCTCCCCTCCCACACTTGTATAGTCAGGGTGATCACCTCTGGTAGGGAGTTGTGGGATTGTCTCTTCCTCAGGTATGTACTCGCAGGGGCTGCCCCAACCAGGTCTATACTGGATTGGAGTTCTCCTATTGCAACTGATGTCCAGGCTCCACCCAGGTTTTTCCTTTTCAATCATGACCTAGTTGTGTGGTTCTGACATTCAGAGGATTGCTGGGGAGGAGGGGGATTGGGTCAGCCCCAGACTTACCATTTTTCTCTTTGGTGGTCTCCCTTGTCCTTTTCTGGCCACACCCTTTGTCCTGAGGCTGGATCAGGGTAGGGGTGGAAAGCCTGAGACTCAGCACTCATCAGATCCCTCCAAAATTTGTGCTTTCAAGATATTCCCTCTGTGTCACAATCAACCCCTGAGTAGTTGATCCACCAGTCACAGAGTTGGGTCTGTTGCTCCATGGTGAGCAAGTCAGAGCAATTTCCTGCCTCGTTTTCAAAATGGTGGAGGGTGACTCTCATATCTTTTCTGGTGGAACTCTGCCTCTAGGCTCCCCCCACAGCCCTTGCTGTCAGTGTCCAGTCAGGCACTGAAGTGGGGGGTCAAAGCCTGGAACCAGCAGTCTCTCCTGCTGCAGTAGTATGGTAGAACCTGGAGCTGGTGGTCTCTCCCTGCCACTTCTTCTCAAGAAAACTTTTGTCCATTAAAAATAAATATGGCACTCAGCTTCTGCAACCTGGGAAGCACCAGGGACCATGCAGAGCATCTACAGCACCAGCTACTTCACCAGGAGGGCCCTGCCACTTGCTCATGAGCTCCCACATAGTCATCCTCTCCCAGTATTTTCTTCCCAGGAAGAGTTTTGTTTAGAAAAAAAAATGGCACTTGGTTTCTGCATCCCAGGAATTGCTAGGACCCAAGCCAAGAAGAAGCATCACCAGCTGCAGTACCAGGAGAGTCTGGCTGCTAGCTCTCTAGCCCTGACTCACTCAGTCACTCACACACTCAATCACCAGCACATACACAAAATTTTCCACACACTTACTCACACCAGGACTCAGATGGTCTGACCCGTTTGACTGTCATCTTCTCGACCATGCTTATTATAATTTTCAGAGCAAAAAGTTCATTAACTATGTCAATATCAGATGGTTTGAAGACAACAATAGTTTTTAAAGTGAAATTCAAACATTGCATATAAATCAGAGATATCAATAAATACAGATATGCTTCAAAGATTATGCAAAGAATGAATGAATTTCAAAAGTCTTCAAGCTCTCATGAAATGTAAGTAATGAGAATTAATTAAACATCAAAAGTAAGAGATTTATTATTATCTTACTTAATATTTGAAAAAATGATATCTGCCTATAATAATTTCCTTAATATATGAGGGGCCTCAAAAATCCTGGAATTATTTATAAAAAATTGTGTATTTATTCTTACTTGCTTAAACTTCAGTCACTTCCAAAGTTCTATTCATTTAAGGCAGCACACCTATTGGGATGCTTTTTCCACTGCTCAAGACACTTTTTGAACTTATTGATATTGATGCCTTTTAGTGCTTCTGCCATTTTTTGTTTCACTTCTTCCATATTGGCAAAACATTTCCCTTTAATAACTTTTTTCTTTCCTTTTTTTTTTTGATCATCCCAACATAATTCTTTATTTTTCTTCAAGGGGATTTTGGAAATTTGGTGATAAACATGAAGACTGTTTATCAAAGTGACTTTGCCAGGTGATTCTATTATTATTATTATTATTATTACTATTATTATTATTTTAAAGTCGTGGGATACAATTCAGGGTTAGGTACATAAGTGGCCATTGTACAGTTAAAGTTTGAGTCTCATTTTGCCTGGTTTGAGATCAGGTACCCTAATTGATGTTATGTGCCTCCTCTCTTTCCTCCCCTGACTGTGTCCTGCTACTGACAAACCCTTCTTTATAGTATTATGATAAATGTTTAGGGTCCACTTATGAGTGGGAACATGTGGTACTTATCTGTCTGTTTCTGTGATAGATTACAGAGTATTATAGAAGTCCTTTTTCATCCAGGGAAACAAACAAAAGTTACTCACTGGTGAGACTGAGTGAATAGAGAGGATGGGGTATGAGGCTCATGCTGCTTATAGTCAAAAACTGCTAAACACTCAGCATGGTGTGGGCAGGTTTTTCATGCAAATCACCTGTCATGAAAAGGGCAAATGCATTGAAAAAATCTCCACGCAAAAAAAAAAAAAAAATTCAGAATGTAACCTTCTCACAACAATGCTAGCTGGTATACTGATACCTATGGGTTTCTAGAACACTTAACTAGCAGGGGAAGCTGTTACTACAAGGGGCCCACTCTCCGAAAAAGTAATTCCATTTTTTGGGGGGAGTGTCCTCCCATGTATAAAACACCAATGAGTGATAAAAATCCTAATGATTGTGCTAAAATAAAGGTAGAGTGGACATCTAATATTTCATCATCATTATTATTATTTTTAACTAAGAGGTGGTTATAAGCTTGCAATGAAGGATACATGGATTTGCAAGAAATAACTTTTACTCCCATAAGTTTACATCAATCCATCTTTGTTGAACTAATTTCAGCATCTTTTTGACAAGTTAGCTAGATGACCTTCATTGTTTCTTCTGAAGAGCACCTCTTTCACAACATACACACATGTGCACTCACACATACACACCCCACAGGCCATGAGTTTATAATTGTTAATGTGTCAACTCCTACCATCTATTTCCCCTACATAACATAGATTTGCATTAAATTTCAGTTGTAGAGTTTCTATGTAAGCATTTTTATTTTAATATTTTCCCTTATTTCTTTTAAGAGCATGTCAAATTTCATATATTTAGATTTTGTTTATGTTTAAACTCCACTGGCATGGCTAAAATCTACTAAATTTATTTATCACTTTATAAATTATGCTGTGTGTTTGTTTTTCTATTTGTGGTTTATCTGGGGAGATACAGATAGCATTTATGATCTTTACTTGTTCATATGAGAATTGTAGCTGTTAAAATACCCTGAAAACAGCATTTCAAATTAAGCCAAAAATGATTTGCCCCATGCTGTTGTCATCTTGTGTGAGACTTAAACAAGAAATAACTGTGAAATAAAAGCTACCAGGAATGCCCAGAAAACTGAAGTGAAACATAAAGAAACTCAACCATGACTGGATAGTACATTTTCTTTCCCCATGCTTTTTACTAAATGAAAATAAGATGACAACATGTGAAATAAAATTCTTTAAGCTCACAAAACAGACACATTTTATTGCTAAATATAGCAAGAATTTATAAAATGGTTCATTTCTCTAGTACTGTATTTTAGTCTTTATCTATTTGAGCAATGATGCACTAATGGTGTATTAAATGGCAAGCCACTGAATAGATATTCTTTAAAGTCAAAAGAAGCACTTTTTGAAAAATTAATTCTTTACAATATGTGAGCATATAATATTAGTATGATATACTAAAATAATGGTTTCATATTTTGCTTGTTTCTATCAAATTGCTGTACATTTAATGCTCAATGACACAAAATTTTAAACATTTTCCCAAATTTTTAATTGCTACAGTAGCCATTTTATTGACAACTTTTTCTCCATTTATTAGGTATTAATATTCAAGCTCTTTCAGTAATGTTGCAATAGCATTTGAAGTAGGAAAAAAAGGAACATATCTCAATCATCCATACTTCAATTCAGAGTTTTAAGATACATGAGGCACTATGAAAATCATTATTTTATGCAAAATCATTAGTTCAATTTCCAACATAATCTTATTTAATAAAATTAAAGTTTTCAATTAAAAGATACTATGGATGAAAGTGTTATTGGGAAAGCTGATTATTTGTCATTAAAAAGCTAAAAGTTCTATTATATTTGCTTTCACATCTGATCTCATATATGGGCATTTTGAGGAGTGCAATAGTATTTGAAGGCATGTTTCAACTCTGAATTCATGTGGCAATGTCATGTGCTATAAATGCAATTCAGGATATTTCTATTAAAATCAATTTACAGTTAAATTTATAATTAATGATCACCATGTGATATTGTCTTATGTAGTCCTTATGAAATTTGACTCAAGTTGCACTTTGTCTAATGAGGAATGAGCACACATACATCTTATTACCATTGGCTTATTATTGTGTAAATCGTGAATTTTTTTTTTTTTTTTGAGTTGGAGTCTCACTCTATTGCTCAGATTGGATTGCAGTGGCACACTCACGGCCACCACATTCTTGACTTGCTGGGCTCAGATGATCCTTTTGCTTTAGCGTTCCAAGTAGTTGGAACTACAGGCATGAGCCACCACACCTGGCTAATTTTTTGATTTATTGTAGAGATGAGGTCTCATCAAGTTGCCCGGGCTGCCTCGAACCCGTGAGCTCAGGCAATACTCTCATCTTGGCCTCTCAAAGTGTTGGGATTATAGGCATGAGCCACCAACATCTAACATTTTAATATGTAATAGACTAAAAATAAATGGGTATTTGTGCTTTTTGCTTGTTTTTAGTCATTTCTTAGTATGTGACTGATTTTGAAATTAATTTAGATTATTTTTTAAAAAATTAATGTAATGGAGCATAGGAACTATACATACTTTCAAAGCTTGCCAGGTGTCATTAAACTAGATTTCATCAATTTCACTTTATATGCATTTATATTATTTAGTTTGGTCCTTATAATATCTTTATTAAGTAAATGCTACATGTTTAGAAAGGTGACACACCAAGGAAATAAATAATTTAGATATATTTACATGCTAAAATCTGTGTTAACCCATAGATTTCTTTCTGAGTAAAAATGTTATAACATGTTCAAGATTAAAAACACTCAGCAAGAAAATTATCTATATATAGCATTTTAGGATAATATTAGTTGATTTACATCTGCTCTCTTTAATATTTATGCACCATGGAGGGCATATTCAATAAAGAAAGAATTAATACATGGGAAATAAATGGAAAACACTGATAATCAATTGCGGTGCTCTTTCTCACTAAGCCTGGACAAGACCTCAAAGTCCTTCTCAACAACTGCCCCAGGCAGGCACTACAAATTGATCAGAGTTGGCATGTAAGTTGAAAACCTATTTAGCATCACTGCCCTCAATCCCATTCTGAACACTGCTGCCAGACTTGTCTTTCTAACATTCCATTCCCCTACTAAAATCCCTCAGTGACTTGACAGTGCCTTCAGGATGAAGTTTAAACTCTTGAATGTATCATAGAATGCCAATATATTTTTCTGCCTATTTCTTTAGCCTCAATGCCAACCCTACTCCCTCAAACATATCTCAACACAGAGACATGTACAAATACACATACACACACACAACCCTAATGGACAAACACACACGCACACATATATAACAACACTTAAACATACATTCACAGACACACACACTAATAATAATAATAATAATAATAATAATAAAACACTTTTGTGCAACAGTCTCATGCTTTGTGGTCACTTGCTTTTTCACCCTTCCCACCATGCTTCTGTTTTTTTTAAACTGTATAATTCCTACTTAGCCCTTCTGACATCGCTCTTTACTGACTACTTGGGCTGAGTTAGGTGCCCAAAGGGACTTTTGTACTTCACTTTTTAAAAAAGTCATGAAACTCTGTTCTATCATGCTGGGTAAGTTGTACTTTTAGTAATTTAATGATCTGTCTCTCCAGATAGACTGAATAAACTTAAAAGTAAATACAAAATCATTGTCTGCTTGTTTTCAAGGCTTAGGATGTGTGTATTATACAGTAGGCATTCAACAACCTATTTGTTTTGTTAAGTGGAACATAGCTTATGTCACAATTTTATAATTAATATACTAATATGCATTTATTGTATAATATATGCCAGTTATAGTTATATGTGTTATTTAACCTTGAAAACATCCTTTGATTTAGGTACTACATTTCAATTATATGGATGAGAAAACTGGATGGTTTTAGTTAATTTTTCCAAAAGGAGACTCCGAGATGAGGATTATTGACAAATGAATTATTTAGAAAGTGCTCCCTGGAGAAACCAGCAGAGAATGGAGGAGGCAGCTTGGAAAAGGTAAAGAAACCCAGCAAGAGTATAATTTTTAGTTATAAGTGCTGCCTTATCACAGAGGGAGGCTGTGGAGTATAAATTATGCCTCACATTCTGTCCTGGAAAGGAATGAGTTGAACCTTTGTCCTTCTGCCACATTTAGTCACTGATGAATAATACCTCAGACAGTGTTAAGCTTCCATGTGCGTCCTGCTCCCTACATATAGGTAAAGGGCTTCAGTTGCAAATAGGAGTACCTTGAAAGAGCAACTAGAGCAGCAGTTTGAACAAGTCATACACAGGTAGGGATGGAATGAACAAAATAACTAAAAGTATCTAGATCCAAAAGGATCTGGGAGGAGTACTCCAATTTTCATTATAAGAAGGTTAACTCACTTATCCCAAATTCTCTCAGGTTGGTGTGGAGCTGGTATTGGAACTCTGGGCATCTTATTCTCAATTCTGTGCCTTAACTACTGAACAATGTTGGTTTTTTCTTTTTTATATACATTTAGAAATTTAGTCCCTCAGCCTGGCCTCAGCCCAACTGACCAAACTTCCAACAAAGATACATATGCCACTCTAAAAATTGACTTTCAGGTCTGAGTCTTTCCTTAAGGTTTATATTTTAGAAAAAGGTACATTATGTATCAGAAGGATTAAAAGTTTTAGGATTCAATAGTTATGGTTTATAATTCTTCATCAACTTCATATCAGTCTGGGTTCTCCAGTGAAACAGAACCAATAGGATTTGTTGTATATGGAGAGAAAGATTTATTTTGACAAATTGGCTTATGTGATTATGGAGAATGTCTAGTCCAATGTCTGCGAAACAGGTGACAGACTAGAAACCAGGGTAGGAACTGGTGATGCAGTTCAAGTTTGAGGCCCAATTCTCAAGGGGATCATTCATTTTTTCTATTCAGGCTTTCAGCTGATTGAATGAAGCTCGCCCAACTTATAGAGGACAATCTGCTTTATTCATAGTCCACTGATTTAAATGTTAATCTCATCCAAAAACACCTTCAGAAAAATATCCAGAATGTTTGACCAAATACCTGTGCACTATGGCTGAGTCAAGTTGGCACATAAAATTAAGCATCACAGTCTTCTAATTACCTTGAGAAGTTTATGGATCTCTCAGATTTTGCTTCTTTGTTATGTTTGCTTTCTTTATTTTCTTGTTGTTAGTTTGAGTCAAGAATTAAATGAGATAGAATCCATAAAGCCCTTGGCAAAGTAATTCTTCATAGATACTCCATAAATGGTAGTATTTATGAAAATCAGATCTAATTACCTCACTTGTCTTTTTTGAAGTTTGTGAGTGTGAAGATTTAAAGCTTCAAAAGCCAAGTGTAAATAAGTAGTTTGTTTGAATGATCAGACAGGATCAAAGTATACAGTAGTTCCTTTTATTATGCTCATTTATTTAACATCTTAGAAGGTGGAGAAAAACTATGAACAGTTAAGGATCTTAAAAATAGTTGTATTGTGAATGCAGTATTTTAATTTTCAGAAAAATAAGAATTGTTTTGCTGAAAATGATTCACTGATAAAAATCTAAGTTTCATGCATATATTGCCTGTTTCTGAACCTTTAAGAAATGTTTAATCCAGTACTGCTTTCAGCGTGTGAAATTGTCTTTTATTTATTTGTTTGTTTGCTTTGATGACTGTTAAAAAATAATCTGCATATTTTATATTACTCTGTTCCTGTTACATCATTTAGAAGGTACATTATAGAAATGTATGCTAATATGTAAGCTAATAAAACTAACTAATCTATATTTGCAGATTTATTCATTTTTAACCCATAATGGTATATAAAATTGCCATGATGTCAATCAGATTACTTGTAAACTGATAGACAACATAGTACATGACAATACAATTTCACATAAAATTCAGAACTGAGTATAAAACATAAATTATCAGTTTGGAAGCTTCATTTGGATGGAACCCATTTGAGTTAAATTCAAATATCTAGACCACTAAAAACATGATATAGTTATAGTTGTCACTTCCCAATGAGTAAGAGCTTATTAAAAGTCATACATTTGCTACTTTTTTTTAAAAAAATTGTTTAGTTTGTTTTATGGAAACGGTATATTTCCCACAGCCAGCTATAGCTATTATAATTTTGTGTGTTTATAAATTATAATTACTGTGATAAGTAGAATCTATTGGAGTCTAATTTCATGTTCTACTAATAAACCTGTTTGTGGCTTAGAGTTGCAAATATCCTCTGGTTCATAAGTGTGTGCTGATAGTTGGTATTAGTAACATTTTTAAGGATTGCAGTTTAAATTTTCAAAGTAAACTTTATTTTTTTAATGAATCGAGGAATTTCTGAGTATATTTACCTATTTTAACTTTCTTGATCTTAAAAACAAGTTTCAAGATACAGGCTTACAAACTCAAAATAAGACAGTTGCCAGATCCACACTAGAGGGGTTTAAGAATGAATCTCACGTACTGGGACTCAAATCCACATTTTCCCATGAAAATGGGTCAAGAACAAGACCTGCTTGCCCATAATAAGGTGATAACTTAAGATATTGCCTTCATCTATAAGCCTTAGGAATGCACAATCTCCTATAGGATTAATATGCCATTATTAGTCATATTAGGCCCAATAAAAATATCAAGACTCATAATTATCCCTAATCTCCCACAAACTGGTCTTCGACAGATTGGCATGCCTCCTATTGTGCTCATACTTTTCCATCTCCATCTGAAATCACAGTCCATCAAAAACAAAACAAAACAAAACAAAAAACAACTCCCATGTTTCTAAAGTTTTCTCTGAACTTTTCTATTACTCTATTAAATAGAAATCTGGCACTCTTCTGATATCTCTAATTATTCCCCTTCAATTTTCTCAGGAGGTACCTGTTTTCTCTACTCTGGCAACACAGGTAGTGTAAATATCCTACTGGTGCCCCCTTTGTTATTCTGAGATCATTCTTCCTCCTTTCATCTTAAAACTTCTGAGTTATGACTCTCCTGTTCTTAACTGACGCCTACACACCATTCACAACTTGAATGCCAGGCTCAGTTCTGTGTTGACTACTGCCTTCTAGTGCTGTGATCACTCATTTCTAACAACCCACAGTAAATGTTAATCCTACAATCTTTGTATTGTTATTTGTTCCCAGTATATTGTTTTTCATTTCTACTCGGTTCAAATTTTTGGACTAATTATCCTACTTATTATCTTGCATTCATGCTCAATACATTTGTCTTCCTTTGTCTTCTTAAACTCAAAAGCACAACCCTGGGTAAATCTTACTCTCTACAAAATTTCAAAGCCATGTATATTCTATATTCATCCCTCTGATATATGTACGTTACTTTCTACTGCTGGAGAAATTGAAGTAATCCAAAGATAACTTGCACAAACTCCCAACAATATGTCATCCCAAATTTAGTACATAAATTCTGCTATCATTTTGTTATATTGTGTCAATTTTCGATCCAAGATGAATTTCCCACTTCTCTACTCAAGAATATACCTTCTCATGGAAATAATACTGCTCCAAAAAATTCTCCCTTTGGCACTTATGTCATTATTTTTCCCCTCTACACTATATCATTCATACATTTTTCAAAAATGCCATTATTTATTTCATCTTAAAAATCCTGTGACTTTCCTTCTTCTATTAACTCATTCTTTGCTCACCTTACAAAAATACTTCTCAAGGCTGTCTTTTTTCCTATTCTGTTACCAATTTCTCTTTCCATCCTCTTTGAGACCTTATCTTATTAAGATTTGGAACCCATAACTCCACCAAATGAGCTCCTCTCAAGGGCATCAATTGTTCCCATATTGCTAGATTAAATGACTAATGTTCAATTTTCATATTACTTAAACTGCTTGCAATAGGCTATACAATTGATTATTCTTTTCTTCATGGACTTATTTATATATTTTATTTTCAGGATCTCACACATTCCTGGTTGTCCTAAATGTTATGGTCAATCATTGCACTCACAGTCTAGCATACATCCTCTATACCCTTGTTCCTCTCTGTCTTAAACTTTCTTCTCAAAAACACAATCCTAGGCAAATCCTAATCTCTACAAACTTCCAAAGCCACCTGCTTTTTATGTTCTTTCACAAATTCTTTTCCTATTATTTTCTCACTAAACCATTAATATCACAATATCACAAATGTATACACCTAGATATCTTTCTCTTTACTATTTAGCACTTTCTATTCTCTATATGCTGATGATTCAGAAATTTGTGTCTCCCGTCCATTTTTCTTTTCTGAGTTCTAGACTCATATCCAAGGGACATCTCAATACCTACTTACTTGTTGGGCTATTAGACATCTTGAGCTCAACGTGGCATAAAATGCACTCTATGTTAAATCTCTTTCTTTCCCAGGACTCCCAGACTAAGTTCTTATAAGGAAAAATATTTTATACCCATCCTCAAATAGATTTTTTTCCCATGCCACATCTTAATAATAAAAAAATCAGGTTGATTGTGTTTATTGCATTTACAAAATGTATATAGAACTTCATCATTTTTTTTCCTACCCCAATTGTTTGACTTGGATTCAACCCACCATATATATTCTAATACCTATTCTCCTTTCTTTCCACACTTATCCCCTAAAAGAAACTTGTCTCTAAGATTTTTTTAAAGCAACAGGACCTCAGAAAATATACGTGTGTGTGTGTGTGTGTGTGTGTGTGTGTGTGTGTGTGTGTGTGTACATTTGCGCGCACTGCATGTGTTTGGAAAAAACAAAGGCTTGGGTAGAAAACCATCATTAATTTAATTATGTCACTCTTCTCAAGGCCTTCAATATTTCTCTGCTTCACTTAGTGCAAAATCCTAAATATTTACAAGTGCTTATAAGAACTTAGGTGATCTGACATTGCTTTTTCTCTCACCTTATGATCTTTCACTTTTCTTTCTTTTCTTTCTCTGTCTTCTGCAGTCACAGTAGTAGCCTGAACTTTTCTTTAATACTTCAATACGCCTGATTCAGGACCTCAAATTGCTGGTGATTTCTACTTGCTAAATTTCTTATTGAAGTGTTTTTTTTCTCATATTCAATATATCTTTTATTAGAAGTTTATTTTGTAGAACACAATGCAGAATTCATATCATTTGAAATTATAACCTTCAAACTCCCAAGATTTTAACCTGCTCTATGCTATTTAGATTGTGTTTAAAACTTACAATATTGTATCAATTGCATTTTGTTTGTTGTAAACATAACACTTCAGAAACTAGATTGTAAAGATTGTGAGGTCGGGAATTTTTGTTGCTGTTATCGTTGTTTTAAACTGACAAAATCATATACTCCATGCTTAGTCCATGGCTTAATAAATAGTAACTACTCAAAATATACTTGTTTTGTTATTACATTAAAATATTTTGGCTTAAAATCTCCAAGTAAATACACTTTAAAAAATACATATGTATTGTGGTTCAAATAAAAATCATTTACTTTCCTTTATTTATTTCTAAATTATTTTTGATTAATTTATTTTTTGCTATTAAGTTGTAAGTGCTCCTTATATATTTTGAATATTAACTCTTTATCGGGCATATGGTTTGCAAATAGTGTCTCCCCTTCTGTAGGCTGCCTTTTCACTCTTGATTATTTTCTCAACTTTTTAGTTTGATTTAATATCATGTTTATCCTTTGCTTTTGTTGTTTGTGCTGTTCCAAATAAATAATTGTCAAACCAATGTCCAGGAGGTTTTCTCTTAGGTCTTGTTTGCTTGTTTGTTTTTTCAGTAGTTTTACATTTTCTTGCCTCTCATGTAAACCTCTAAACATTTTTAGTTGATTTTTGCATATGGTGCAAAAGAAGGGTCCAGTTTTATTCTTTTGACTGTGGATATATAATTTTCCCAACATCATGTGTTGAAGAGATGGTGCTTTCCCCATTGTGTCTTCTTAGTGTTCTTATCAAAGATCAGTTATATATATGCATTGGTTTATATCTGTTTTTTTAATTCTGTTCCATTGGTCTATGTGCCTATTTTTATGTCCATTATCATACTGTTACAATATCAAATATATATATATATATATATATATATTTTTTTTTTTTTTTTTCTTAAAGACCTTGGGCACAATTCAGGGTTAGGTACATAAGTGGTCATCACACAGGTAAAATTTGGGTACCCTTATAGATGTTATGAGCTTCCCTCCATGACAGTGTCCCACTATTGCCAATTCCTTTCTTATAGTATTATGATAAATATTCAGGGTCTACTTATGACTGAGTACATGTAGTACTCAGATCTTTGTTTCTGTAATAAATCACGAGTATTATAGGCTCTAATTTCATTCAAGTTGCTGTGAAGTTCATGATTTTGTTTTTCTTTATGGTTGTATAAAACTCCATCATGTATATGTTCCACGTTTTTAAATCTAGTCCATTTTTAATGAGCAACATGGTTGGTTCCATGTTTTTGCTATTGTAAATAATGCTGCAATAAACACATGTGTAGAGGTATCTTATTCATAGAGTGATTTGAGTCCCTTTGGGTATAATCCCAGAAAGGGGATTGCTGGGTCTTATGGAAGGTCAATTTTTAGATCTTTTAGAAATTGCCACACTGTTTTCCACAAAAGTTGTACTAATTCACACTCCCACCAACTGTGTAGAGGTCTTCCCTTTTCTCCACATCTTCTCCAGCATGTTTTTTTTTTTTTTTGTTTTGTTTTTTCGTTTTAGCTATTGTTGATGGCCATCCTGACTAGAATTAGGTGTTATCTCAGTGTGGCTTTAATTTGCATTTCTTTGATGATTAGTGAGGCTGAGAATTTTTTTAATGTATCTGTTGGATGGCCATATGTCTTATTCTGAGAAGTGTCTATTCATATCTTTTGCCCATTTTAAAATAAGGTTGTCTGTTTTTTTACTTCGGCTTGTTTGAGTTTCTTGTAGATCCCGAATATTAAGCCTTTGTCAGATTTACAATTAGTAAACATTATTCCAACTCTGTGGACCATTTCCCCACTCTCTTGATGGTTTCTTTTACTTTGCAGAAGTTTTTCAGTTTAATGAATTCCCATTTGTCTATCTTATCTTTTATGGCATTCACTTTTGGAGAGTTGATCAGAAATCGGTTGCTTATTCCAATTTCTATTAGGGTGTTTTCTACATTTTCTTCTAGAATTCTTATAGTTTGAGGTTTTACATTTAGGTCTTTGATTCATTTAGAGTTGATTTGTGTATGATGCGAGTTAGGGGTCCTGTTTCAGTCTCCTGAGTGTGGTCAGACAGTTTTTCCAGTACAATTTACTGAATAAGGTTTCCTCTCCTGAGTGGTTGTTGGTAGATACCGTGTAAAGGTGAGTTGGTTGAGAAATTAAGGTTTTGCTTCCAGAATCTCTATCCTGTTCCATTGGTCTATATTCCTGTTCTTGCAACAATACCTGACTGTTCTGATTGTTGTAGCTTTATAGTAGAGTTTGAAGTCTGGAATGGTGATACTTCTCACTTTGTTTCTTTGGCTAAGGATTGTTTGAGCTATTCGTGGTCTTTTAAGTTTCCGTATGAATTTCTGAATTGTCATTTCCAGGTCTGAGCAGAATTATGTTGGTAATTTAATGGGTATTGCTTTGAATCTGTAGATTACCTTTTGTAGGATGGACATCTTAACAATGTTAATTCTTCCAATCCATGACTATGGAATATTTTTCTATTTGTTTCTGTCTTCTTTGATTTCTTTGAGCAGTGTTTTCTAGTTTTCATTGTAAACATCTTTCACTTCTCTGGTAGGAAGTTGTCAAGGTATTTCTTTTGTTGGTGGCTACTCTGAATGGAATTGTGCTTTTTATTTAGGTTTCTGCCCCTGTTTATTGTTGTAGCAAAGGAATATGACTGCTTTTGCATGTTTATTTTATGTTTTCAGAGTCATTCATCAGTGCAAAGAGTTTTTTGACAGATTCCCTTGGGTTTTCAAGGTATAGGATCAAGTCATCAGCAAAGAGGGATAACTTAATTTGATCTTTCCCTATTTGCATACCCCTGATTTCCTTCTCCTGCTAATAGCTATTGCTAGGACTTCCAACACAATGTTTAACAGGAGAGGTGAAAGTGGGCTGCCTGCTCTTGTTCTATTTTCCAGGGGAAATGGCTCCAATTCTGTCTGTTGAATCAGTATGTTGGCTGTGGGTATGTCATAGATGGCTCTTACTATTTAGAGGTATGTTCCATCTATATCTAGGTGTTCAAGGCTTTTATCAAGAAGGGATTCTCAATTTTATCAAAAACTTTTTCTGTATCTAATTATATAATCACATGGTTCTTGTTTTTACATCCATTGTTGTATTTAATTACACTTATGGTGCTGAGGATGTTGAACCAGTCCTTCATCACAGGGATGAATCCTACTTGGTCATGGTGGATAATTTTTGAGATGTGTTCTTGGATCCAGTTTACTATAATCTTGTAGAGAATTTTTTCATTTATGTTCATCAAAGATATTGACCTGTAGTTCTCTTTCTGTTTTGGATCTTTACCCAGTTTGTGTATCAATGTGATGTTAGCTTCATAAAATGATTTGGGGAGAGTTCTGTCTTTCTCAGTTGCCTGGAATACTTTAATAATGATGGTATCAATTCCTCCTTGTATATTTTGTAGAATTCTACAGGAAAGCCATCTGGGTCTGGCCTTTTTTTTTCCTTGCAGATAGTTTTCTTATGACAAAGTCAATTTCCTGAGTTTTTATTGGTCTATTTAGGTCTCAGTTTCTTTTTATTTCAACCTTGAGAGGTTGTGTGATGTCAGAAATTCCTTCATTTGATTTAGGTTTTCAAGTTTGTTTCTGTAGAAGTATACATAGTAATATCTGATAATCACTTGTGTTTATTTGGGGTCAGGTGAGCCTTGATCTTTTGTATTTCTGATTGTGTTTATTTGAGGTTTTACTCTCTTTTTCTTGATCAATCTGGCTAAGAGTCTATCAGTCTTATCTTTCAAAGAACCAGTTTTTCATTTTGTTGATTTTTTAATTACATTTTTGTCTTCTATATCACCTATATGGGATTTTATTTTGGTGATCTGTTGTTTAAGTATCTATTTTTTGTTACTTTGTTAGGGTAGTCCTAGCAAACTAATGATAGGGACTTTGGATGACAATAATATTTCATGTGAGTTTAGTGTACTACTGTCAAAGAGTTGGGGGACTGGAGAACCATGTGGATAAAACCTGAGCTTTAGAACAATTCTATTTGTTAAGTGTAGCTTCATTTGCAAAACTCCTAAAAATTTTATAATAAAAAAGTTGTCCTTTTTTCATGTAAAAGACCTGAAATAGAGAAAGCTGGTAAACACTCCACATTGACTGGAAACTCACTAGGCTTTTTTTTATCTCCTTATTCTACCAGTCTTTGACTCAAGGAGGATGACTCAAACCAAGCAATAAAATCTATAGTTCTGCCATTAGGGAAAAAAGAAAGCTGGAGATTAGTATACCATTTCCTTAAGGCCAATATCAAGTAACTGTGCACAGCTTCTCTTTTGTTTCATTTACTTGAACTTTGTTTATAGCCATAAACAATTAGGCTCCATCAATCTTGTTATTCTGTCATATGTGGTCTCTGATTCCAGACCCATGACAGGTATGCCAACAAGTCAAAATATCCATGTTTCATCCAGAAAAAAAGAGAGAGAAAGTGCTGGTGCATGCCTCTACCTTAAGGATAAGTTCAGAACGCTGCCTATACTAACTTTTATTCTATCTGATTTCCAGAATTTAATTATATTACCATGTGCAACTAAAGAGAGCAATGATACGTAATTTTTTACCATCTTGCATGTACTCAAGTATAATTTTATTGTTTAGTTTAATGAAAGAAGGGAAGAATAGATAGTTAATCCAGGCAGGCTTCTCTTCCATAGTCTTGTGCAGTGAGTACTTTTCCACCACACAACACTCCCATTAATTCCACGTCCCAACTCCAATTAGTTATGACTAATTGATTCTTCTCAAAATTCAAGCTTTCTGGGTGATGCACATATTTTTCCTCAGTCTGAAATAACAAAATAGTGAATTATGAAATCAAACCCTGTTTTCTGCATAGTGTGTTAAGTATAACATTTGGCTAACAGCCAGATAACTACTATAAGAGTTTTTCATGAAAGATTTGAAATAGAGAAATGTGGTAAAGCTCTCCAGTGACAAAAAAAAGGAAAAAGAAAACAGAAAAAAAGGGGAAACAAAGCAATAATATGTTTAAAGTGTTTATCAAATAATGTTGAATCAAGATTCACAACAGTGCTCTCTTTTTTAATAGAGTTTCTTGGTTAAACCATCTGCAGCTCCTGAATATACTGTCTTGAAAAATCTCTTTACACATTGTTCTCTATGGTTCTGACTCATCCTGCTGTTTTTCCTTATGTAGTATACACAACAGACACATTGGAAATGTTTAATGAACAGCAGTGTTTTTTTGGAAGTTATGCAGTTTTTATCACCAACTTTCTGCTGGTACAGATTTAAGGCTGTGATTCACTCTAAGAAGAAATGGCAACAAGCTTATACAACTGAGATTTTGTTTTATTTGATAATACAATTAGCCCCAAAACATAATATTTCTGATCTATTTGCTTTTAGTCCGTCTCATGCAGTAAAAAATGACAGCCAAGAGATTTTGCCTACACAGTTTTTTTTAAAGACTTACAAACTGAAAATAGACCTTAATATTTTATATGATAACTTTGATATTATGCCTATCCCCAATCTTTTTTCATTTAATGGAAGCCTTTACACTGATTTCTTGCTGTTGTGTGTGTGTACATGTGTTTGTGTGTTTGTATGTGTGCACACGTGTGTGTGTGTGTGTGTGTGTGTGTGTTTTAAAGGCTTAGATAGGAAGCAACATCATGAGACTAACCTAAGGGTATTTGACACTTTCCCCTTGTCATGAAAAAAAAAAAAATTCTAAAGAACATTTAAAATAAAAATTCAGGCTATGGCCTCAATCTCCCACTAAGGTTGCTGCTTTAGCCGCTTGTTTTATGGGTCCAATATGGGAAACAGACAAGAAATTGTCTTCTCTCAACATTGCAAGTTTTCAAATAGTTGAACTGTCAGTCAACTTGTATTATAATGGTCATAGAAAAGGCAAATTTTCCTTCTCTTCTTACAGGCTGACTAGGGCTAGATTGGGTTTATTTTATTCTTTATGTATGAAGAATTGAATGAATCTGAGCACTATTACCTCAGAAATATTTACTTCTAGGACACTGTTGAAATAGGCAATACAATTCAAACTTTTGAAGACATCCTAATGCTAAAGCTTCTGTTGATAAGAAGCAGCCTTCTAAGAAGCAGTGGAGGTATTTTTTCCCCAAGTGTTTTAAAACACTAACAGGGTCACTAGTTTTTTAGCATGTAACATTTGAGTTCTTGTGCTCATTACCTGGAAATTTCCACTAAGCTTATGACACATGCTTCATTCTTATAGGTATTAGACAACAATCCAAGACCAAATTCTTTAACAATTAAGCTTGAATTTGTCTTGGACTAACATAAATATCAAAATAACAGCATTAAATTAAATAAAGTCTCTTTCTTACCATTTATATGAAACTGCATGGCTTGACTTAAATGAGACTCTATACGTATATACTGTATATCCAGACAGTACATCCAGGGACCACAGATGGGTTAACCATGAAACTCTATTAAACAGAGAGCACTTTTGTGAGTTTTTTTGACCAAGCATTATTTTATAAATGATCTAGACACATGGTTGCTTTGTTTCCCTTTTTCTCTTATTTTCAGTCACTGGAATACTTTACCAGCTTTCTCTATTTCAGATCTTTTACAGGAAAAATACTTATGGTAGTTATCTGGCTGTTATTCAAACTTTATACTTTATAAAGATGTTGAATTAGGTAGTCAACTCTTTTCATCTTTGTTGTTCTGCTATGCTCAGTATGTTTTACAAAGTCACCTCATTTTCTAGGATGCTTGACTCCAATATAAGACACAAACACTTCCTCTAAAAATAATTGACAAAACTTGTAAATACCAATTTTCCTTACATTTCCATTGAACAAAGATAGTGATATCATCACTCTTAGTTTCAAGAAAACCTAAGACATGATTAATTATTATAGACGTAGAGAACATATACTGAGTAAAATTTCATCTGACTCTTCCTTTTCAATGCTTTAAAAACAATTAAGATAATATTTCTACAGAATTTATTTCAACATATATATAGGGTCAATTAATGTTAGAAGTGATATCTATCTATCTATCGATCTATCTGTCTTTGTCTGTGTAGTTACATATAATCTTCACATCATTTATATGAAATAATATGATGACTCAAATGAGATGCTGTGCATATATGCTCTCTCTATATAAATAATAATCCCAATATAATACCCAGTTTTGCCCCATTCCAATCCTTTCTACAAATCAATCTAGAAAATTTCAAAATTATCTTTGTCTATTATTGCATAAAATTAATTCCCATCTGCCTGGTTAAAAACTGTTTTGTCTTGCATAAACATTTTTTTCCTATGGCCCTTCCTGAGAACTCTTTTTCACATTCATATATGCAAATTTAAAGAAGTGCAATTTATAGAAAAGGGATTATTTTCTTCCCTTTGCTCCTTAACATGCTCTTTAATTTTACTGGAAATATCTAGCCGTCTTGCTTCCATTCACTTTTCATCTATTACCAAATATTCCTTTCCATTTACTAGTCCTATATAAATGAACAATGTCGACATCATCCCTAGTCACAAGAAGTTTATATTTTCATAGTAAAGTAAGACTTAGAAACAGTAAATGAACAAACAAAATCAAACTTCTTTCATAGGAATTAGATGGATTCAATAGATCATAGTGTTGAGTGTGAGAGCCTGAAAATTATGGTGAAGTAGATACAAAAACTGGTGGTCTTGGTAAATACTGTGAATAAAATGATGGGCTTGATTGATTTGCTAATAGTGAAATCCAAATATTATGACATTGAAGATCCAGAACACATGAACAGGAATAATAGATGATGGTTTGCTAGAAATGAGACATTTGAAATAGAGACTTTTATTATTAGTGATCACGGAGCCTGTGAGATGTCCATGGGTGTGGTAGTTGAGACAGTGTAGAGGAACAGTTGGAGTTGAAAAAAGAAACTATTGGAAGAATCCTCAACATTGATGTTGAAGACATTGACAATAATATCTTTTGTTTAATGGGGGAAAAGAAAGAAGAAATAAGAGATTCCTACGTTTTCAAGGTAAAGATTATAGTGGAACAGAGGGTCTATGTGTTACAGCATTAAGGAAAGGGAGAGGGAAAAGAATCTTGAAATCATGTGCTTTTAAGTATCACACGGTACAGGTTTGGGTGTAATAACTGAATCCAAAAGAGAATAACTTCCTCACCTGTTGGCTATGAGTTGCAGGAGATAAAAGAGATTTATAAAAAAGTCTCATAGTAAGGATTGTAGTGCTAGGTTAGAGTGAAGAAATATGGCTAAAGGAAACATTAAAAAATGTGGAAGATGAGAAGAATTTAGATGACCACAGATCAAAAGCTCTAGAAAGCACAGTGAATATTTTGAGAAAGATAAAGCAGGAGATTATTCGATTTAAAGGACTGGCATAAAAATACATGTTAAAAAAGAAAAAAAAACATAAGTCTTCAAGATTTCTGATACGGGCAAACATATAGAACTATGTAAGACATAATTAAGCTAATTTAAGTATACTATAAAATAGAATTCAGCTCTAGAATCCTAGTATTAGATGCCTAGTATGATGTCATGGCCAGTTTCTATCTCTCACTGCAATAAATTGGTGGGGGGTTGTGTAATGATTTGATACCTTGTTCATTCTAGAAGTATGTTAAAGCAATCAAATAGACACTCTCTATTTTCTGATTCATACTACAAATTCACATTTTTCTTAACTCATTAACGTAGATGAAATAATTTCACACATAAGAAGTCCTCTTTCATAAGTAAAAAATATTTCTTTATTTTGATAGTTATTACGACCATGGTGCCTCCCTAGTAAATTTGTACTTAAGTTCCAATCCAATCTAGAATGATTCTTTGACTTTGTCAACCTCACTAATCTATTCACCTTACCATTTATTCACCCCTCATCAAGACATGTTGTCTTCAGTTCTTCCCATGCTCCAATTAATCTCTATAATCCATTATCAAAACTTTTGAATACTTTCTACCTAACTTAGTCCCCCAATACATTTAACCATAATTGTTTACTTGTTTAATTTCATAGATTCTATGTTTCTTCAGTGCAGGGACGTTGACTCTTTTTAAAAAAATTGTATTATAAAATGTGGAGTACATTTCAGGGTTAGGTATCTTCTATCTGAATTTATTGTCATATATTTCTATTATTATAAATGAGTCCAGTGACTTATTGGTGCAGTCAATTCACCCAGTAAAAATGTCTAATCACTGAGAGGTAGTCTATTATGACAAGTATAATATTTAAAAACAGGTTCTGGGAGGGAGATTAAAAAATCCATATCTGACTATCCTGATTTTAAAATATAAAAAGAGGCAGACAACTAGAAAGATGAACTATAAACTAGTAAAGAAATAACATGTGCATTTCTAATATTTTCATTTAACGCTTAGCTGTAAAAACCTAAGTAGCAAATAATTTAGCTCTGAATTAGTTATAGCATATTTTCATTACCTTCTTTACCACATTGCTAAAGTAAAAGGATTTTATTGGAACCAAAATTAACTTATGAAATGGCAATTTAACTTTTATTTTTTTGAATCAGATTTGAGATGGCATATTTCAGTTTGCCTTTTGGTTTATAGTCAAGACTACAATTGTTTTAAAATATCATTTTTATTACTGATTTATTATTTATGTTCAACTATACAAGAAAATACATTATTTCTCAAATTTAAGACATAAAATGAAATTCAGACTCTCAGATAATCAAATAACTTTATGATAAAATCTTGATTAACTTATCATTTTGGTTCCACAAAAGAGAATACACACAAGCACACACGCATTATACAATTATGTAATAAATATTATTGCTAATCAATTTATGCTTGAATCTCTGTTTTTTCTAATATCTCCTCTGGGAAAACTGAAGTTCAGCTTTGTTGACATTGATCAGACTCTTAGATGGAAATTTTGACATTTGTTGCAGTATTGACAAAGAAAATTATTACCTTAATGTGTGTCATGAGTAATAAATATGGTGAGTTTCTATGTTTTTGTACAAGAAATGCACTATAGTTAAAGAGAACTATGGTTTCTAGGGGTTATAAGATGCTATTTATTCCTTTTTTCTTAAATTTAAAAGGGTTTTACAAAAGTCAGAGCTTAGGTTCAGTAAGACATTTTATAACCCAACAAATTTATTATATATTGCGTAACAAATTACCCCAAAATTCAGCAGCAGAAAGCAAAGACCTTTTATTATCTCACAGTTTCCGCAAGGCATGATGTGAGAACAATTTATTTGTGTGGATTTAACTAAGGGAATCTCATGAAACTACAATCACAGTATCTCCTGGAACTGCAGTTATTTCAAGGTTCATGTGGAGGGGGAACTCTTTCATGCACACTTACATAGCTATTGTCAGGTCTCAGGTCTTCAGTGGCTGTTGGCTGCAGACAACAGTTTTTTTTCTTTACCATATAGTTCTCTTCTGTGTGTCCCAGGACAAAGTGTCAAAGGAGTGGGAGAGCAACAAGAGAGAGAGTTTGCAATATGGAAAACAAGATTTAAGAAAAATCTAATATCAGAAATGGCATCTCATTACTTATGTATTTTCTGTTCATTGGTAGCAAGTAGAAAAGTATAGTCCACATTCAAATATAGGAAATTAAAACACAGGATTATGAAATCAGGAGGTAAGGTACCAGGAGGTCATTTTAGAGCCTGCCTTTCACAATGTGTGTGTGTGTGTGTGTCCATATATAAATGTATATGTGTATATATATATATATATATATATGTCTCTGCTGTGCAAAATGTACTCAATCTTTTCCAAAATGCCTGTAAAGTCTCATCCCTTTTTAGCATCACTTCAAAGTCCACAATTTCATCACTTAAATCAGACCTAGACATGAATAACGCAAATCAGTTATAGCTTCTAAGCACAGCACCTCAAGTGCAACTTCCCTAGTTCTGTGAAAGTAGAGAGGCAATTGTGTACCACAACTCCATCACCAGCAAACATCTAGCATATAATACTGGGATAGACATAGAATAGGGAAGCTAGGGGTAAGGATAGCAGTAGGCAAAAGGGGGAAATGGAGACAGCAAAGAAAAACTGATCATAGAAGTTCCAACTCTCAGACAGGTAAATATTAATTCTTTAATTTTCAAAATCTGGAAATAATTTTCCACAGGGCTGTCTACTTTGTCCTCTGGGCTCTTGGCTCTATCTTCTAAGTCACTTTTCCTTTTTTAAAAAAAAATGAAAAATAACATGTAACTGCAACTGAATCACTTTTTCAGCCTGCCGCCTACCAATAGAATTCTAGGAGTACAAATGTCTATCATCATCTGTACTGTCCTTAACTCTTTCAACTCAAGCTGATGCTGTCTTTGTATCTCAATTTTCAAATCAACATCTTAAGAGCAAAGTAAAACCAAATAAAGTAGAAAAACAAAACAAAGATTAGAGTGAAAATTAAAGAAGAATGCAATAGTAAAACAATACATAAAAATCAACAAAAGAAAAGTTGATTCTTTGGAAAGATAAACAAATCAGTAAAATCATCTCCATTGTCCAGGCAAAAAGAAAGGAGACAGAAATTGCAAAAATCAGAAATAAAGAGGGAGGGTCATTACTAAAAATATTATAGAAATAATAAAATTATCATAAAATAGATAACTTAGAAGTAATTGACAAATTTTAGAAACACATAAACTACCCAAACTGAATGCATGTGCTTTTTCAACATTCATATGAAGCCTAATCTCAAACAAGATGTTATTTAGGGGGTAATTGGGTCTTAAAAGCAAAATTCTCATGAGTGAGATTAGTATCTTTATAAAATAAGAAGAGAGGGAATGCAATGATTTTCCTTCTGTAAATCAGGAATAGCATCATCACTAAATATTGTATCTTTAGTGCCTTGATCTTAGACTTCTTAATCTCCAGAACTGAGAAATAAATTTCTGTTGTTTAAGGTATTCAGTTGTTGGTATTTTGTTATAGCATCTCAAACTGACTAATTCACTGACTCAAGAAGAAATGGGAAAATCTGAATATATCTGTAAAAAGGACAGATATTGAATTAGTTACTTTAAAATGTAGTGGCCGAAAGTTCAATCCGAGAGACCACCAAGAGCCAATTCTGATGAAAGTTCAAGAGGGTCTTTATTTTGCAAGCTTGAGCCTGGACCTCTGTCAACAACCGATGAAGCGGAGTACACCCAGAGGCCCTGACTTCCTTAAGCAGATGGTTTTTATGCTTTTACACAAAGGGAGGAGGAGTTTGGGGGCACTTTCCAGTCTTGTTACCATTTAATTGGGTAGTAACCTCTGGTTGTCAGCTCAATCGTGGAGGATTGGCTAGCTTGACTTGGGCTGACCTTGGCCCACTAGCTGGTGAAGTTGCAGAGACATTTGGAAACTTTAGGTGATTTTCCCCTGGCACTTGATTGGTTGTTGCTAAGGGGAAAGTGGGTCAAGGGAAGGGGTTAAAGCTTGAACTGGAGCTTTGCAGTTTTTCCCATAACTGAAACTTTAAATAGCTACAGGTTATGTTTTAAAGCAGAAAACTAAAATCGCTGTGCTATTGCCACAAGCCGATTACATATTTATTGGGTTATAGCATGCTCTTAACCTAAGTTTATGGTATACTCTATTACGGTTCTCTCATTCCCCCCTTCTCATGAGAGTAGAGTGAATCTAATCTTGGATTCCTTTAACATGCCGAGTTGTCCAGGGGCACCTGTTGGTATTGTTGTCTGAGGACCATAAGTTGCACAGTGTTTATTCTAGCTTTTATAAAAGTTATTCGTTTATTTAAAATACATGGACCAAAGGTTAGCAACAGCAAGAGTATGATCATGGGGCCTATTAAAGCAGACAATAGTGTGGTTAACCAAGGTGAGTAGTTAAACCAATGTTTAAACCATCCCTGTCTCTACTCCCGCTCTAATTTGTGTTTAGCCAAACCTTCTCACACCTTAGCCATGGATTCCTTTACTCTTCCTGAATGGTCGGTGTAGAAACAACATTCTTCTCCTAGGGCGGTGCAGAGGCCACCTTGCTGGAGGAACAGTAGGTCTAAGCCTCTATGGTTTTGCAGAACTACTTCAGACAGAGAGGTTAGGGATTCCTGTAAGTGTGAAATAGAAGTTTCTATTCTTTCTATGTCAGAATCTATTGCAGCCCGAAGGCTACTGTAATGATGGGATTGAGTGGCTAGGGAGGCGATACCTGTCCTGATCCAGCAAGGCCTAGTCCTAGCAACACTGACAGGGTTATTGCAGTGACCGGTTCCCTTTTAACCCAGGGGTACCCTTCTTATTCAGCAACTGGAATACGTCCTCCTCAGTGTGGTACAGTATTTTGGGGAGTAACTGTACTGAGTGAGTACCTGCCCATGAAAACACGGAGTTAAGCCAGTGGAACACATCCACCATCCGTTGTCGGGGAGCAGATGAAAATCATTGGAGACTACGGGAAAAGTCTGGGCCCATAAGGACTGGACCCCCGAAGGGGGCTTGCCCACGCAAGTCCCTTTCCCAGAGATTTACTGTAGAGTCAAGCTTATTTCCATGTTCGGGGCCCACCGGCAAGCATTAGAACTTGGGCTTGTGGTGTAGTTTCCTATAATTGCAGTGCCTTCATAATAAGGTGGCCGGGGACTATAGCATAGCCAGCAGGACCGGGTGAGATCGGGCCTGGTGCTATTGAGAAAAAGGTAGGCATTGCTTAGTATATCGCAGAGAGGGTGGAAGGAGACATTCCAGAGAAAGTATGAGGATGCATTTAGTACAGGGGTTTTCTTTATAGAGGAAATAGCTGCAGTGTTACCGCGGCACGGGGTGTGGATGGCAGTAGTGGAGGGCACACTGCTTGGCTCGGGTCTAGGAATTGATTCAGTAGTTGGCTTATCTGTGGGTGGTGCGAACCCCTGAATATGGGGTCCAAAATTAGATCGGGTGAGCCCCAGGATGGCGCTGAGGGTTTGGGCTTTTAGTCTAATCATGAAAAGATTTCCTAGATCATGCCATGCTGTTCTAGGGTCATCATGTAACCTGATTCCCCACGTTTTCCCAACTGTCCAGTCTGTAACTCGGCGCTCCACCGGGGTGAAGTCTATCATCAGGGCGTCACAGTAAGAGAGAGAGGGTGTCACAAACATACCCTGAATCTGACAGGGCCCCGACTTATAACCTGAGGAGTTTCTTTTATAGTGATTAAGTCATTGGTTTTGGCAGGGACCCAAGGTACAGTGCCTGTGGAGGCACAGGCCCATGCTGGGCAATAATGTTGGCCGGGGTCTGCGCATGCCTCACCCTGGTCATGGCCAGGGCATACATAAAACGGATACTGCTTGTTATAGCCTAGCTTTGAAATTACTTTGGTTACCACGCCAGCCCAGTCAGAGTATTGGTACATTTCCTTTAGGTCACAGGTGAGGGTTGGAAACCAAGTGTTGAAGGGAGCGAGGTTGGAAGTTTGAAAAATTATTCTGTTGATCCCTGACCTGAGGGTTAACAACTACCATGTTAAGTTAGAGGTTCGTGAGGATTAGGGACTACCCAAAGGGATCCCATCCCCATCACAAAGAAGCAGAAGGAGAAGAAGTGCGACACAGTCTTAGCTTTAGAGGATTGTCCTTGTCCAGTCAGCTGCTCCATTCGGGTGCGTAGTCTTTCAGCACAGCAGGGGTGTCAGCACGTTTGACATGGGTGTGGTATATCCAAGATGCGATACCTTCCACCTTCAAGGCAGTGGGGGTGGACAGGATCACAACGTACGGTCCTTTCCACCGCGGCTGCAGAGTCTCGTGTTGATGTCACCGGACGTACACCCAGTACCCCAGTTGGTAGTTGTGGGGAGTTGGCGGTGGTCTGGTCTCATAAAGGGCTTTCAGTCTGGGCCACACCTGCTCATGGACCCTTTGCAGAGTTTGGAGGGAAAAAAGGAGTTTTTGATCATCTATGTCTACTAATAGTCCAGTTCTTAGGTTAGGTATGACTGGTGGAGGCACACCAAACATGATTTCAAAAGGAGTAAACCCTAGCTTATAGGGTGAGTTGCACACACTATATAACGCAAAGGGAAGGAGAGTCACCCAGTCCCTGCCAGTCTCCTGGACTAATTTAGTTAAGGTTTCTTTTAGGGTTCTATTCATTCTTTCTACCTGTCCTGAGCTCTGGGGCCTGTATGCACAATGTAATTTCCAATCCGCCCCCAGGGCCTGAGCTACTCCCTGTATTACCTTAGAGATGAAGCTGGGGCCATTGTCTGATCCAATCTGGACCAGGAAGCCATACCTGGTAATCAGATCTTCCAAGAGTTTCTTGGCCACCACCTGTGCAGTTTCATTCTTGGTGGGGAATGCTTCCATCCACCCTGAAAAGGTGTCTATAAACACTAGTAAGTACTTGTATCCATACTTTCCTGGTCTCACCTCAGTGAAGTCCACTTCCCAGTATGCTTCTGGCCAGTTTCCTTGAAGTGTGGTCCCCAGGTTTTGTTTGGGATTGGTTGCATTGACAACCTGACAAGCCTGACATTGATTTACAATTTGTCCAATCATTTGTCGACCACTGGGCATAACCATGTTTGCATGGTGTATTAATTCTTCCATCTTTCTGGCTCCCATGTGGGTACTTTTGTGCATTTTTATAAGCAGTTGCTGACCCAACTGTTCTGGAAGGATGACATTCCATTTGCTGGTGGTCGTATCCCAGTGTTGGATCCACCACCAGCAGTTTGAGAACATAACTCCAGGCTACCCATTTATTCATTTTAAATCCTCCTCTGTATAATTCGGGCTTTCAGGCAGATCCGGGGGCCCAGAGTCTGGCAGTGTGGTCACTAGGACATGGTCCACAGAAAGGGCCGCCTTTTTGGCCTCAGCATCTGCCAGATGGTTTCCCTGTGCCACTGGCGTGTCCTCCTTCTGGTGTCCTGGACAATGTATTATGACCAGTGCTTTGGGTATCCAGAGTACCTGTAACAACTCAAGGATTTCAGTTTTATTTTTGATAGCTTTTCCTTCTGCAGTTAAGAGCCCCCTCTCCTTATAGATGGCTCCATGAATGTGCACAGTTGCAAAAGTATACCTTCTGTCAGTATAAACATTTATTCTTTGCCCTTTTCCCATGACTAGGGCCTTAGTGAGGGCAATGAGCTTGGCTTGCTGCACCAAGGTCCCGGCCACAAGTGGCGCTGCCCATAAGGTCTCAGTCTCTGTAGTCACCACTGCCCCAGCATACCTACATGAAGCTGCTGCCATCTGTGTACCAAGTTTCTTTGGCATTGGTTAGGGGCCAGTCCTGGAGGTCTTCCCATATTCTGTGGACCTGCGCCAGGATGTCCTGGCAGTCGTGCAGGGGGCCTTCCCCATCCAGGTTGGGTTGCAGGGTGACTGGATTCAGAGTAGCAGGAGCCTGAAACAAGATTCTGGCTGGGTTTAAAAGGAGACTTTGATAATGAGTTAGCTGGGCATTACTTATCCATCTGTCGGGTGGTTGTTTTAGAACTCCCTCCACAGCATGAGGGGTGGTGACATGTAGTTCTTTTCCCATGGCGATTTTGTCAGCATCCTTGACCATAGTGGTGACTGCCACGATGATCTGTAGGCATGGGGGCCACCCGGCAGCCACAGAGTCTGACTTCTTTGACAGGTATGCCACTGGCCTCTTCCATAGCCCTATTTGCTGCAACAGCACTCCTTTGGCTATTCCCTTAGACTCATCAACAAACAAGAAAAAGGGTTTAGTCAGATCTGGCAGTCCCAAAGCTGGGGCTGACACCAGGGCTTGTTTAAGAGTTTCAAAAGATCTGTTCTTGTCCTCCGTCCATGTGAGGTCGAACTTATTTTTGGTGGCCTCATATAATGGCCGGGCGAGCTCAGCAAACCCAGGAATTCATAGGCGGCAGAAGCCAGCCAATCCTAAGAACTCACATACCTGTTGTACATTCTGTGGTTGTGGAATTCTCAGTACTGTCTCCTTCCAGGTGTCCGATAGCCATCTCTGCCCATCTTTCAGTTTGTAGCACAGGTAATTTACTTTAGTTTTGCAGATCTGAGCCTTTTTGGCCAAGGCTCGATAGCCCAGAGCACCTAGTGTTTGCAGCAAATCTCTGGTGCCTTGCAAGCACACATCCCTATTTCTGTGGCTAGCAGAATATCATCCACATACTGCAACAGGGTTAGGGTGGGGTGTGTGTTACAGAACTCATCCAGGTCTTCATGTAAGCCTTCATCGAAGATGGTGGGAGAGTTTTTGAATCCTTGGGGAAACTGGGTCCAGGTGAGTTGCCCACGGATTCCTCTTTCAGGGTTCCTTTAGTTCTGAAAAGTGATCAGTCATGAGAATTCACAGCGTTGTCTGTGCCTGCCCCATCTCATTCGTCAGTGCTGTCGTTACAACAAACACAGCCAACAAGACGAAAGGGAAAATGACAAGAGACAGACAGTAGCGGCCGCGAAAACAAATCTAAAAGTACAATAGGGGAGAGACAGACCATTGATGAGTCTGAACTTCCCCACAGATGAAGACCTCATCTGCCAGATGGGGTCGTGGGACGTCTCCCAAGAGCCCTGGCCCGTGGGTTTCCAGCGTGTCTGCCTAGCCTGATGCTGACCTCAGAACAAAGTGTGGAGCTCCACCTGAGATACAGGACACAGATGCGCTAACCCGGGAGCAACTTACCAAATACCGGCCTGAGAACCCTCCGGACTGGGGTCTCGGGGGTCTCTGGGATCCCGGATGAGCCCCCAAATGTAGTGGCCAAAAGTTCAATTCGAGAGACCACCAAGAGCCAATTCTGATGAAAGTTAAAGAGGGTCTTTATTTTGCAAGCTCGAGCCTGGACCTCTATCAACAACTGATGCAGTGGAGTACACCCAGAGGCCCTGACTTCCTTAAGCAGATGCCTTTTATGCTTTTGAACAAAGGGAGGAGGAGTTTGGGGGCACTTTCCAGTCTTGTTACCATTTAATTGGGTAGTAACCTCTGGTTGTCAGCTCAATCGTGGAGGATTGGCTAGCTTGACTCGGGCTGACCTTGGCCTACTAGCTGGTGAAGTTGCAGAGACATTTGGAAACTTTAGGTGATTTTCCCCTGGCACCTGATTGGTTGTTGCTAAGGGAAAAGTGGGTCAAGGGAAGGGGTTAAAGCTTGAACTGGAGCTTTGCAGTTTTTTCCATAACTGAAACTTTAAACAGCTACAGGTTATGTTTTAAAGCAGAAAATTAAAATGGCTGTGCTATTATCCACAAGCTGATTACATACTTATTGGGTTATAGCATGCTCTTAACCTAAGTTTATGGTATACTCTATTACGGTTCTCTCAAAAATACCCCACACAGAAAAGCCAGGTCTACAGAACTTTACTAATGGATTCCATCAAACATTTAAATGAATTCATGTCAGTCCTTCACAAAATTTTCCAAAAGATAAAAGAGGTTGAACCACTTCCCAATTCATTCTATTAAATCACTGTTATCTTGATAGCAAAAACCAAAGACACTCTCAGTCCAAAAAAAGGAGAGTATAATATTTATCATGAATAGCTATATAAAAATCCTCAACAAAATACTAGTAAGCCAAATATTAAAACGCATTAAAAAATACACCATGACTCAATTAGATTTCTTTTGGGAATGCCAAAGTAAATCTGCAAATCAATATAATACATTCTGTCAAGAGAATAAATGAACTGCGGGGGCCCACCCCACAAGAGTCGTGGGATGTGTTGAAGGAGAGACGGATAGGTGAAAGACGAAGATCATATACCGGACACCTGCTTCTTGAATAGATGACAATTTAATGCTAGTTAATACAGAACTTTTATACCATTTGTGAAGGGGCAAGACAAAGAAAATTCTTTCACATACATATCTTTTAAAAGTTACCAGGTAGTGGTCTTAGTAGTGAACAAACCAAGATTCCCATAGGTCTTTAGTAGCAAACAAACCAAGATTCCCATAGGCATTTAGACAAGTCTTATTCATAAAGCCAACAATGATACTTTCAGTCCAATGTCCCAAATTACAAATGTTTTAAGAAAGTTTCTTTAAGTGTATATTTCTTTATGTGTCAGGAATTTTCTCATCTTAGGCTCTTATGTTCTTCAGAGTCCTGTGATTGCCTCCCTTGTCCAGATGTCCTTGTTACTTTTCTCTTATCTTACAGTGCTTGTTTCTAAAGAGAACTCAAAAGAAACTTTTAGTAATGTTTCCCAGGCCCCTCAAGGTTACTTTCTGTTTTAGCTGATCTTGTCATAAAAGTGTCTGATTATTATGAGTTTAGTGAAAACCTACTCTATAAATGTTAACTTAGAGTTTTAACTATAGTATTAAGTAAAAACCTTAACATTAATCTTCGTCCTAAGTTAGTGAAAACAGTGTTATAAAATCACCTACAAACTCCTAGATAAGTGTTCGAACTTATAATGAATTCATAATGAACTACTATAAACTTGTGTTTGTAAAAATCCTTATGTCTAAACACTAAACTGCATAATTTTCAATCAAATAAGGAGTGGATATACTTATATCATTTATTAGTTAAGCAATATCTCGTAACTTATAACCAAGTGAAAGAAAGCATTCTTGATGTGCTTCAGAGTTTAACCCTTGCATATGTTAGAAAAGGCCAAGTGGCATAGTGGGAAAAATGGAAAAATAAACCATGATATTTCCAGGTTAGCTGTGATTCTTCGCATAAACATGCCATCTTCTTCTTCCACGACTGCACATAATTTTTTCAGCTGTATCAACAGCAAAGACGGAAGACAGAAGGGACTCAGCTGCCCAGACTCGCTTTGCGGCCGGGAGTCCTCAGCGTACCTGGACTTTGTCAATCAGGCGGGCCTCCAAGGCTGGCTCCCAACAAAGAACCACATGATCATTTCAACAGATGCCAAAAATATATTGAACAAGTTTGAACACATATTTATGATAGAAAATTTCGATGACTGGTAACAAAAGAAAACTTTCTCATCCTAATTAAAAGAGTCTATAAAAAACTGACAGTTAATATAATTAATGGCTGAAAATGAAATAATTTTGCTTTAAGATCTTTGGTTTTCAATTTTTCCAATTTTAGTCTATAAAAATGCAATTGATTTTAGTATACTTATTTTTTTTTTACCCAGAAACCTTGTTGAATTCATTTATTTTTTCTAATTAGTTTCCTTCCTTCCTTTCTTTTTCTCTTTCCTCCTTATTTCTTTTGTCTTCCTTTCTTTTTTCCTTTCCTTTTTCTTTCTTTTCGGATTCTTTAGAATTTTCTACATATGAGATCATGTCAACTGCAAATAGATACAATGTTGTCTTCCTTTCTAACTTGAATCTAATTTATTTCTCCCTTTTGCCAAATTTTCCTGATCATAACCTCCAGTACATTACTGAATAGGAGTTTATTATCATCTTATTTTATGATCTTAGGGTAAAGGCATTTGTCTATTTGTTTGATTTGCAATTCTCCAACAAGTTAAACATAGTTTATTATAGGATATACCATATAAGTTACCCTATGATGCAATAATTTCACTTCTAGTCATGTTCTTGTTAGGAAAGGAAGCCTTGTACATACAGTATTTTTGACCCTTACCTGGCTGCTTAAGAATGGGCCTTGGGCCTAGTACATTTCCTTACTAAGATGTGAAGAATCTACGCTCTGTGCTGGGCATGATTTCACTTTAAGTGTCCAGAATCAACAGTTATGTAAACAGAGAAAGCACATAGGTAGTCAACTAGGGGGAGGCAGTTGATGTGAATGAGTATTGACCACTGCTAGTTTAGGGCTTTGGTTTAGGGCTATGAAAATTTTCCTAAAATGATTATAGTAATAGTTGCACAACTTTGAGAATACATTAAAAATATTTGACTGTTTAATATGCATATCATATGACATATAAACTATATTTTAAAAGTTTTTATGTTAAAAAGTTAACTATATATGATTTATGTTTTGGAAAAATATAACCTATATGTGTTAATGATCACAAATATTTTCATTTTAATTCTTTTTCTCATTTAGAAACTAAATGCTTTGAAACATCCAAAGCCACAATCAATAGTAGGTAAATAATTTTGCCTGTCAGGATAGACGGATGATGGTGATCCTGTTCATTTTTGCTAACATAAGACTATACCCAGTATTTGTACTATGGGAAAACATCCAATATTTGGGCAAAAATGGGTATATATGCTTTAATATAATAGTAGGCCTTCTACCTTAAAACAACATCTCAGCCTTCCATTATTTTATAACTTTATATATTTTATAATATAATACAATACTGTTTTCCTATATTTTTGTAATTCTGTTTTTATTCCTCTTCCCTTGCATTAATTTATTTTTTTGTGTAATTTTTATATCATGAGTTTCTTTACCAGACTATAAACACTACTCTATGCTAAAGCTGTCCTCTTTTACTGAAAATACAATGATTATCCAATGGCTTAGTATCTCTCTTACTGCTTCTAACAGAAAGCAAATTCACAAGAGTTCTAGACATGAACACCAAGATGAAAGACAGAGTCAGAAATATTTGCTCAAGAACTTCTGAAAAAGAAGAGCTTGAAGAAATTAATAAATGTCATAGAAAATATCTCCGAACTCTAAATCTCAGAGCACAACTGACCGAACCAAACAAGAAATGAAAATCAGTAATTCTATCCACAAAAGTAGATTTATTTGTGTATATATGTCTATTTTGTTTTAAAAAGGGCAGTGATAAGACCATGATGATAGTCACTATGCAATATCTGAGATGTCAATAACAATATACTTGGAATGCTAGAAATTTAATGCAATTAAATAAGCTAACCTACAAATTGGAACTAGGTGTATAATGGCAATATTGATCATAATTTTTTTAAACTTTATTTTATTATAGAGATGTGGGTTACAAGTAAGAATTAACTATAACAGGAGGCTACATGCAGGTGAAGTTTGAGGCTCCAACTGGTCCTCACATCACCTGGATTGGAAACAGGTGCCTTTTTTGCTGTTACATGTCCCCCTTCTCTCCATTCCTCTCCTGACAGTGCCAGGCGACTGCTGATCCCTCCCTTGTGCTAATATGAATAATGTTCAAGTCTCACTTATGAGTGAGAACATGCAGTACTCAGTTCTTTGTTTTTGTGATAGATCACTAAGTATGATGGTCTCCAACTGCCTCCAATTTGCTGCGAAGTTCATGATTTTATTCTTCTTTATGACTGTGTAATACCCGGTTATGTATATGTACCAAATTTTCTTTATCCAGTCCACTTTCCATGGGCAGTAGAATTGGTTCTATGTTTTTGCTGTTGTGAATACTGCAGCAATAAACATGCATGTGCAGGTCATTCTTTTTTGTAGAACAAGTTATGTTCCTCTGGGTATATTCCCAGGAGAGGGACAGCTGGATCATGCAGAAGGTACATTTTTAGTTATCTTAGGGATCCCCATACTGCTTTTCACAGAGATTGAACTAGCCTGCACTCCTACCAATAGTGTAGAAGTATTCTCTTTTCACCACACCCATGCCGGGATCGTAGCTTTTAGATTTATTAATGGCCATCCTTCTTGGGGTAAGGTGATAGCCCATTGTGGTTTTGATTTGCATTTCTCTGATTATTAATGAGGCTGAGCATTTTTTCATGTATCTGTTGACTGCTTGTATATTTTCTTTTGAAAATTGTCTATGTATGCCCTTTGCCTCTTTTTTAATGAGGTTATTTGTTTTTTTTTCCTTTAGCTCATTTGAGTTCCTTACAGATCCTGAATGTTAGGACTTGACTTTTGGATTCATAATCAGCAAATATTTCTTCCCATTTTCTTGATTGTCTTTCCAATTTCTCAATGATTTCTTTTGCTGTGCAAAAGCTTCTTAGTTTGACATGGTCCCACTTGTCTATCTCAGTTTTTATGACATTCACTTTTGGTGATTTGGTCAACAATTGGTTGCCTAATCTGATGTGCATAAGAATGCTTCCTATGTTTTCTTCTAGGATTCTTACAGTTTGAAGTTTTATATTTAGATATTTGGCTCATTTAGAGTTGATTTTTGTATATGGTGATAGGTAGGGGTCCAGTTTCATTTGGTCAGTCAGTTTTTCCAACACCATTTGCTAAATATTGTCTTCTTTCCTTAGTCATTGCTACTGGTGGTTTTGTTGAAGATGAGTTGGTTGAGAGACTGAGTTTTTGTTTCCAAAATCTCTGTCCTGTTCCTTTGTTCTATGTGCCTATACTTGTACTAATATCAGACTGTTTTGGTTATTATAGACTTGTAGTAAAGTTTAAAATCTGGGAGTGTGATATCTCTTACTTTGTTTCTCTTGCTGAGGATTGTTTTGACTATTTGTTCATTTTCTTGTTTCCATATGAATTTATGCATTGTCATTTCCAGATCTGAGAAAAACAATGTTGGTATTTTGATGTGTATTGCATTGAAACTAAAATTGCCTTGGGTAGAATGAACATCTTGACAATGTTGATTCTTTTGATCCGTGAACATGGAGTGTCTTTCCATTTATTTGTGTCATCATTGATTTCTTTGAGTAGTGTTTTGTAGTTCTTATAAAGATCTTTCACTTTTCTGGTTAGGTAGATACCAAGCTATTTCATTTTTTTTTTCTTCTGTGTCAGTGTGTCTATTGTGAAAGGTATTTGGCTTTTTTTTTTTTTTTTTAAGTTGGAGTCTCACTCTGTTGCCCATACTGGAGTGCAGTGGCCGCTCCCGGCCACCGCAGCCTCGACCTGCTGGGCTCTGGCTATCCTTCCGCCTCAGCCTTCCAAGTAGCCAGAATTACAGGCATGTGCTACCACGCCCAGCTGATTTTTTGATTTATTGTAGAAATGAGGTCTCACTGCCCAGGTGGATCTCAAACCCGCAGGCTCAGGTAATCCACTCACCTCAGCCTCCCAAAGGCGCGGGATTACAGGCTGAGCCACCCAGCCCGGCTGGTATTTGGCTTTTTATTTGGTTCTTTGTCAGTTTGTTGTTGGTGTATAGAAATGCCATTGTCTTTTGCACATTGATTTTTTTTACCCTTAGGCTTTACCAAAGTCAATTATCAGTGGGAGGAGGCTTTTGACAGACTACCTAGTGTTTTCAAGATATAGAAGCAGATAGTCTGCAAAGAGGCATAGTTTAACTTCCTCATTTTTTATGTGGATACTACTGATTTTCTTCTCTTGCCTGATCGCTCTGGCTAGAACTTCTAACACTATGTTGAACAGGAGGGGTGAGAGTGGTTATCCTTGTCTTGTTCCCATTCTCAGGGGAAATGCTTCCAGTTTCTACCCATTAAGCCAAATGCTGGCTGTGGGTTTATCATAGATAGTTATTATGGTTTGAAGGAATGTTCATTCTATGCTAGGTGCTCAAGGGTTTTTATCAAGAAGGGGTGCTCAATTTTGTTTAATGTTTTTTCTACATCTAATTACATAATCATGTGGTTCTTGGTTTTACATCAGTTGATGTGTTGCATTATGTTTATGTTCTTGTAAATGTTGAACCAGCCTGCATCCTTGGAATAAAATTCACCTGGTTATGGTGGACGATTCTTGAGCTATCATGTCGAATCTGATTCGCTAGGATCCTGTTTAGAATTTTTGCCTCTATGGTCATCAAGGAGATTGGTTTTTAATTATCTTTCTTTGTTAGATTTTGCAGAGCAGTATGATATTGCAGAGCAGGTTTGCAGAGCAGTATGATATTGTCTTCATAAAATGAGTTAGGAGCATTCCATCTTTCTCAACTGCCTGGAATATTTTCTATAATATTGGCACCTCCTTGTGTGTGTTTTAGAATTTAGTTAGAAAGCCATTGGGTCCAGGGCTTTCTCTGGTGGGTAGATTTCTTATGAATGAGTCAATTTCCTGGATTGTTATTGGTCTGTTTAGTGTTTCAGCTTTTTCTTGTTTTGAACTTAGGAGGTTGTGTGATGTCAGATAGTGTTCGATTTCATTTAGGTTTCATATATTTGCATAAAGGTTTTTATAACAATCTTTGATAATCTCTTAAATTTCTTCAGGGTCAGATGTGACTTTACCTTTTGCATTTATAATTGTTTTTATCTTTTCGTTCTCTCTCTTTAGTCAATCTGGCTAGGGGATCATTAATCTAATTTATTCTTTTAAAGAATCAACTTTTGATCTTGTTATTCTTTTTATGATATTCTTTTTTAAAAAAATTTTATTGTAAAGATGTGGGGTACAATTCAGGGTTAGGTATACAAATATTGATCATGCAGGTACCCCTGTTAATGAAGTATGCCCCTCCCTCCCCTAGCAG
>NW_007247072.1:365677-436669 GCF_000164805.1 Carlito syrichta
CTACCATTAGTACCATCGCCTCCCCATAGTTTCCCACCACTGTCAGTCATTTTCTTATAGTAGTGCATTGGATGATCAAGGTCCACTATATGAGTGAGAATATGTGGTACTCAGATCTTTGTTTCTGTGAGAGGTCACTTAGTATTATGAACTCTAGCTCCATCCAGGTTGCTGCAAAATTCATGATTTTGTTCTTTTTTATGGCTGCATCATGAATATGTACCACATTTTTTTAATCCAGTCCTCTTTTGATGGACAGCGTGGTTGGTTCCAGGTTCTTGCTATTGTGAACAATGCTGCAATAAACATTTGCGTGCAGGTATCTTTTTTATAGAGTGATTTGAGTTCTTCAGGGTATATTCCCAGTAGGGGGATTGCAGGGTCATATGGGAGGTTGATGTTTAGAGCTTTTAGGAATTGCCACACTGCTTTCCACAGAGGTTGCACTAGTTTACACTCCCACCAACAGTGTAGAAGTGTTCCCTTTTCGCCACATCCTCTCCAACAACTATTATTTTCTGAGTTATTGATAATTGCCATTCTTACTGGAGTTAGGTGGTATCTCAGTGTGGTTTTGATTTGCATCTCCCTGATGATTAGTGAGGTTGAGCATTTCTTCATGTGTCTGTTGGATGCTCGGATGTCTTCCTTTGTGAAGTGTTTGTTCATAACTTTTGCCCACTTTATAATGGGGTTGTTTGTTTTTTTCTTTTCAGCACATTTGAGTTCCTTGTAGATCCAGGATGTTAAGCCTTTGTCAGACCTGGAGTTGGCAAATACTTTTTCCCAGTCTGTAGGCTGTCTTCCTGCTCTCTTGATGTTTTCTTTGGCTTTGCAGAAGCTTGTCAGTTTAATGAGGTCCCACTTGTCTATCTTATCCCTTATGGCCTGTGGGTTTCGAGTTTTGTTCAGGAATTGGATGCCAGTTCCAATTTCCATGAGCGTATGTCCTCCATTTTCTAAGGTTCTTATGGTTTGCGGTTTTATATTTAGGTCCCTGATCCATTTGGAGTTAATTTTTGTGTATGGGGATAGATAGGGGTCCTGTTTCAATCTTCTGCATTTATAATTGTTTTTATCTTGGCATTCTCTCTCTTTTTAGTCAATCTGGCTAAGGGATCATTAATCTAATTTGTTCTTTTAAAGAATCAGCTTTTGATCTTGTTATTCTTTTTATGATATTCTTGTCTTCAATATCCTGCAACTGTGATTTTATTTTGGTGTTCTGGAGTCTTCTACTGTAGTTAGAATTTGAGTGATCTTGCCTTTCCATCTCCTTTAAGTGTGACATTAGGCTGACTACTTGTGATTTTTCTGATTTCTTGATTTGTGTTTTCAATGCTATGAATTTTCCTCTTAAGACTAATTTTATGGTATATAAGATATATTGATAAGATGTGTCTTTGTTTTTGTCTGTTTTCAAAATTTGTTTAATTTGTCTTGATTTTTGTGTTGACCCAGAAGTTATTTAGCAGCATGTTGTTTAGTTTCTATATCTTTGTGTGTTGTAGGGGGATCTTCTTGGTGGCAATATTTTTTTATTCCACTGTCATCTGAGAAGATGCATGATATTATTTTGATCTATTGAATTTTGTTCATGCTTGATTTAAGTCCTGGAAATTAATCAATCTTGGAATAAGTTTCATTTGCTGATGAGTAGAAAATATATTCTGTAGTTGTTGGGTGAAGTGTTCTGTAGATGTCTATTAAGTTCAATTAATTGAGCATCTAGTTGACGTTCCAGATCATCTTGGTGGTTTTTTGCCTGGATGATCTATCTAAAACTGTTAGTGGAGTATTTATGTCTTCAACAATGATTGTGTGAAAGTCATTGTTTTTAGTTTGCTTGTAGTTATCTTATTAAACCTGGTGCTCCTGTGTTGGGTGCATATAGAGCATATATATTTAGAACTGATCTTTCTTGCTGATGGGTTAAGCCTTTTATCATTATGTGGTATCTTTCTGTGTCCTTTTTAACTTTTGATGGCTTGAAGACTGTTTTGTCTGATATTAGAATAGCATCACCTGCTTTCTTCTTTTTCCATTTACCTGAAAGGACGTTTTCCAGCTTTCATTTTTGAGTCTGTGGGTTCCTTTTGCAGTGAGATTAGTTTCTTGAAGGAAGGAGATTGTTGGATCATGTTTTTATTGATCCAGTTTTGTCACTTTGGCACATTGAGTCCATTTACATTCAACTTGATTATTTCTGTCAAAGGGCTGTTAGGTGATAGCTTTGTTTCCTTTAACTTTTGCATATGTGTGTGTGTGTGTGTGTGTGTGTGTGTGTGTGTGTGTGTGTTTTCATTTTTGTGGGTACTCTCTATGCTCTGCGCTCTGTTAACTCTGTTTTCCTGTACGTTTGAGTTGTGTCTGATTATTCTTTTTTTTTTCTCCTGTGCTCAACACCTTCCTAATCACCTCTTGAAAGCCTGGTCTAAAAGTAGTATATTATTTTAGGAATTGGATGTCTGGGCAGGAATTTAATTTTCCATCATCGATGAAATTTTGCTTGGCTAAGTAAAAAATTCTTGATTGGAATTGCTTATCTTTAAGAACATTAACAATTTGACTTCAATCCCTTCTGACTTGTAGTGTTTCTGCAGATAAGTCTGGTTCAATTCTGATGAGTTTTTCTCTGTAGGCATTCTTACCTTACTTTCTGTTTTTAAGATTTTTTTTTCTTTTGTGCTTACTTTTGGAGATAGATTGCTATGCATACTGATGTTGATCTCCTCACATAATATCCTACAGGGGTTGTCTTAATTTCTTGAACTTGAATGGTTGTCTCTCTAGCAGGATGGGGAAAATTCTCTTGAATGACCTCATGGAGTATTAGTTCCATGGTGTTCTTATTTTCCCTTTCTGCTTTGGGAATGCCAATCATGTACAGGCTTGGTTTTTTGACAAAATCATACAGCTCTCAGAAATTTAGTTTTTTCTATTTCAGTTTTTTCCTATGTTTTTTACAAACTGTGTTAATTACATATTTTGGCTTTTGTGGAGAGAGGCAAGATGGTGACAAAACAGGTCAGAGTGTGAGAGTTTCCACAAAGCAAGTGTCCATAAAGACTTTCTGTGTGAGTGGATGTGTGCCAGTTGGTGAGTAAATAACTATCTGAGAGGAGACTCTGGTTCATGCACCCATGTCTCTTCTCTGGAGGTTACTGAAACCTGCTGTTCTTGGGGCTTTCTTGAGAGGAGGTAGCAGAGAACAAGTGCCCCACATCATCTGACACCCTGCCCACACCATCACCTGCAGCAGTAGACCAGGCATGAGCCCCGGGAATCATGGAGAAGGCAGGGAATGGAAATTTGGAACGGAGCCTCACCTCCAGTTAGGAGACACAAATTGGCACCATCTTCTCTGTCCTCAGATGGCAGAGACCTGCATTGCCCCACCCAGTTGTGTCCAGCCTCCAACCTAGGATCCAGAGTCTATCCTCTCATTAAACTCAGAGAGACAGATGCCCCTCCTCCATGCTGGAACAGGCAAAGACACATCAGATCTGAGTGGGAGAGTTGACAGCAGTGACAGCAGTGGATGAGTCAGGCTAGTATGGATCTGATCCACCCTTCTCTGACAGTAACCCATGGAGCATCTGTCCCAATATGAGGGCAACTTTACCAGCCTGCACTGAGAGCAGAGGGAATAACCTGGAGACTGAAGCTGCTCCTTAATGAAGCAGCAGGTGTCAAAAGTGACAGCGACTGCTGAAAGGAAACTGGAGTTTCAAAACCAAAATGAGTTATTTGTTTATTTTAGTTTGGGGCTTTTTTCTCTCTTTCTTTCTGTTTTGTTTATGTTTTTGTACTTACTTTGACTCTGTTATTTACTTTTTTAGATTTTTTTGTTTGTTTATGGGTAGTCTTAAGGGCAAGTATATCAACAGGGTTTTTTTTTATGATTGTATGTTTTTGTTTTCTTTGTCTTTTCTGATCTTGTTTCTGTTTATTAATTAGTTGGTACACCTCCGTTTTCCCTCCTCTTCATCTCTCCACATTCCTTTCATCTTCTTCCCTCCTTTTCCCATTCTTTTCCTTTTTCTTATCTCATTTTGTTTTCAGGGGGCAAACATATACCCCCATTGCATGGAAAGATTATAAGGTGGTGCAAAGTGCATTCCAGAGGGCCCACACAACTGTCAGCAAATACTGGACTCTGCAGATAGCTTCTGAATCACAGATCCCTTTTTAATTAAACCTCAAAACTGCAAAAAGCATAGCCCCTCACCCCTAGTCCAGCTTCAAAAATTGAACAAAGCCAGAGGATCTACATAAGGAAGAATAGGAAATTGAGAAAACGGAAGTAAAAGCTATCCTCTGCATCACTGAATAACACAATTAAAGAAGAGGTAAAAAGAAATGGGTAGGAAAACATACACAAATGAAGAAAAATCAAAGGAAGTATACAAGTCTCATACAGATCCCTGGAGGGAAAACAACTGAGAATACAGACTTTGGAATTCAAACAAAAAGACCCCAGAATGACAGGTCTCAAAGCACAAACCCAGATATCAAGATATCGATAAAGAGAATAAATAGAATAAGAGGATACAAGAGGAAAAAATGAAGGAGTTGATAACTGAAATAACAGCAATAAAGAATACAGCGAATGAAATAATGAACAAAATGATAAGCATGGAAAACAGAATTAACCAAGCAAAAGAAAGAGTCCCAGAGCTTGAGGATGAAAATATGAAACTAACCCACACTGTTAAACACATAGAAAAGAAGCATAAAAGACAAAGACTCCAATAGATAAGTAATTATATCAAGAGGCTGAACCTAAGATTAAATGGAGTCCCTGAGGTAGATAGAGGGACAGAGACTACCCTGGAACAAACATTCCATGAAAGTATCCAAGAAAACTTTCCTCGTCTCATTATAGATGTGATCATTCAAACACAGAGATTCAGAGAACCCCTGCAAGACAACAAACGAGAATACCAACTCCCAGACTTGTAGTCATTAGCTTACACAAAGTAGGTATAAAAATTTAAAATCTTAAAGTCAGCAAGAGAGAAAGATCAGAAACAATTTCAGCCAAGAATTATCTACCCAGCTAAGCTATTTCATCAATGATGGAGAATTAAAATCCTTCCCAGACATTCAATCCCTAAGAGTTTACACCACCTCCAGACCACCTCTACAAGAAAAACTTAAGAAAGTATTGAACACAGAAGAAAGAAAGAAAAAAATGACAATGCCCTTCCCAAAATTGCAAGAAAACGATAGAAAACACACATAAATCAACCCAAAAATTAAAAGAAAGACAACAAACAAATAAACAAATAGCAGCAACAACAGCAAACTCTATAAGAACCTCATGACAAGGACAAACTCTCACATCTCAATAATTAGCCTAAATGTGAATGGACTAAATACACCTCTGAAAAGACATAGAATGGCAAATTGAATAAAATATCATGATGCAACATTATGTTGTCACTAAAAGACTCATCTCACCAGAAAGGACACTCACAGGCTAAAAGTAAAAGGATAAAAAAAAATTTTCAGGTGAACAGAACACAAAAGAAAGCAGAAGTTGCAATCTGAATATCAGAAAAAAATACCCTTTAAACTCTCAAAAATTTAAAGAGACATGGAAATTCACTACATAATGACCAAAGCTTCAGCCCACCAACAAGAAATATCCATCCTAAATATATATGTATCTAACAAAAGAGCACCAACTTACATAAAGCAACTTCTAGGTAAACTAAAAAAAGATATTGACTCTAACACTATCACAGTTGGGGACTTAAATACTCCATTAACAGCCCTAGACAGACCATCAAAAAAAAAAAAAAATCAACAAGGAGATTCAGAACCTCAGTGTAACCCTTGGCCAAATGGGCTTAATTGATACCTACAGAACACTCCACCCCAAACCATGGAAAATACATTCTATTCATCACCACATGAAAACTACTCTAAGATCAACCACATCCTCAGCCATAAATCAAGCATTAACAAATTTCATAAGATTCAAATACTGCCATGCACCTTCTCAAACCACAGTGGAATAAAAATAAACACCAATAAAATTTCCCCAAACCCACAAAGACATGGACACTAAATAGCATGATGCTGAACAACTTATGGGTCAACACAGAAATCAAAACAGAGATTACAAGATACCTGGAAACAAATGAAAATGAAGAAACATCTTACCAAGATCTCTGGGATGCCATGTAAGCAGGATGAAGAGGGAAATTCACACCTGTATGAGCACACATGAAGAAAATGGAAAGATCACAAGTTAACAGCCTAACAAATCACCTAAGGAAACTGAAAAAGCAAGACCCCCAAACCCCTAACTTTAGCAGAAGAATCCACATCACCAAAATAAAAGCCCAAATTAAGAACATAGAAAAAAAAATACTGCAAAATAATCAATGAAATTTTGAAGATGAACCCCTAGCTAGATTGAAAAAAAAAAAGAAAGTCCAAATAAACACCATCAGAAATGCAAATGATCAAGTCACAACTGACCCCAAAGAATTACAGAAGATTATCAGAGACTACTACATACACTAACTTGAAAACCTAAATGAAATATAGGTTTTTCTGACATCACACATCCTTTGTTGGTTGAAACAAGAAGAAATTGAGATGCTAAATAGACGAATAACAACCCAGGAACTCGATTATGTCATAAGAAAACTGCTTACAAAAAAAAGCCCTGGATCAGATAGCTTTCCAGTAGAATTCTACAAAAATTACAAGGAAGAGCTGATACTAATCCTACTGAAAGTATTCTAGACAATCGAGAAAAATGGAACTCGCTCCAAATCATTTTATGAAGGTAGCTTCACATTGCTCCCAAACTGGTTAAGGATTCAACAAAGAAAGAGAACTACAGGCCAATATCTTTTATGAACATAGATGATAAATACTCAACAAGATTCTAACAAGCCAGATCCAACAATACATCTCAAAAATCATCTATCATGACTAAGTAGGCTTCATCTCCAGGATGCAGGGCTGGTTCAACATCCACAAGACCATACACATAATTAAATACATCAACAGATGTAAAGAAAACACCACATGATTGTATCATTAGATGCAGAAAAGGGCTTTCTATAAAATCCAGCACCATTTCTTGATAAAAATCCTCAAACATAGGCATAGATGGGACATAGTTCAAAATAGTAAGAGCCATCTAGGAGAAACCCACAGCCAACATAATGCCGAACAGACAGTAATTGGAACCATCTTCCCTGAAAACTGGAACAAGACAAGGATGCCTACTCTCACCCCTCTTTTTCAACATAGTTTTGGAAGTCCTAGCTAGAGCAATCAGACAAGAGAAGAAGATCGGGTATCCAAATAGGAAAAGAGGACGTTAAATTATCCTTCTTTGCAGACAATATGCTTCTATGCCTCAAAAACCAAAGAGAATCTGTCAAAAACTTCCTTGCACTGATAAAGAACTTTGGCAAAGTCTCAGGGTATAAAATAAATAGACAAAAGACAATCACATTCGTATACACCAAGAATAAACAAACAGAAACCCAAATAAAAAGCACAATCCTATTCACAATACCAACAAATAAATGAAATACCTCAGCATCTTCCTAACTAGAGAAATGAAAAACCTTTATAAAAAAACAACTACAAAACACTATTCAAAGAAATCATAGATGACACAGACAAATGGAAAAATGTTTGATGCACATGGATAAGAAGAATCAACATTGTTAAGATGTCCATCCTACCCAAGGTAATCTACAGATTTAATGCAATACCCATTAAATTACCAGCAGCTTTCTTCTCAGACATGGAAATTACAACACAGAAATTCATATGGAAACATAAACAACTATGAATAGCCAAAATTATCCACAGTAAAAGAAAAAGAAAAAAAAGCAGGAGGTATTACACTCCTGGACTTTATAATTTATTTTAAAGCTACAGTAATCAAAACAGCCTGGTATTAGTCCAAGAACAGGCATATAGACCAATGAAACAGGATAGATATTCCAGAAGCAAAACCTCAATTTCTCAACCAATTCACCTTCAACAAAGACTCCACCATCAGCCACTTAACACAGGAGAACTTATTCAGTAAATAATGCTAGAAAAACTGGCTGACCACATACAGAATATTGAAACAGAACTCCTACTTATCACCATACATAAAAATCAATTCTAAATAAATCAAATACCTAACTGTAAAACCTCAAACTATGAGAATCTTATAAAATGCAGACAACCAATTCCTAATCAAAACTCCAAGTGTCCATGCTATAAGAGATAAGATAGACGAGTGGGGTATCATCAAACTGAAAAGCTTCTGCAAAGCCAAATAAACCATCAAGGAAGTGGGAAGAAAGTCAACTGCATATCAAAGACCTAACATCTAAGATCTACAAGGAACTCAAACATGCTGAAAAGAAAAAAACAAGCAGCCTCATTACAAAGTGGGCAAAAGATATGAATAGACACTTCTCAAAAGCAGCCAACAGATACATGAAAAAATGCTCAACCTCACTAACTATCAAAGAAATGCAAATTAAAACCATACTAAGATACCACCTAACTCCAGTCACAGTGGCCATTATCAATAACTTTAAAAAACAACAGATACTGGAGAAGATGAGGGGAAAAGCAAACACTTCTATACTGTTGGTGGAAGTGTAAACCAGTACAATCTCTGGAAAACAGTTTGGAGATTCCTAAAAGATCTAAAAATTGACCTTCCATATGACCCTGCAATCTCCCTACTGGGAATATAATCAGAGAATTCAAATCACTCTATAAAAAGATAACTGCACACACAAGTTTACTGCAGCATTATTCACAATAGCATAAACATGGAACTAGCTATGGTGTTCCACTGGAAGTGTACTGGATTTTAAAAATGTGGTACATATACATGATATATTATTATGCAGCTGTAAGAAGAACAAAATTATGAAATCTGTAGAAACTTCGATGGATTTAGAGTCTATAATATTGAGTAATCTATCACAGAAACAAAGAACCGAGTATCACATGTTGTCACTCATGAGCGGACCTTGAACAATTAACATAATACCATAAGTAAGGGATTGGCAGTAGTGGGAAACTGCCAGAGAAGGTGAGGGACACCTCGTCAACAAGGGTACCTGCATAACGAACAATTATACCTAACCCTAAATTGCATCCAACAGTAAAATAAAAATTTTTTAAAAATTCTTATTTTTGCTTTGAGGCCTGGGATTCTTTTCTCTGTCTGTGTGAGTCTGTTCTCAATATGTGTTACTTTGTTATTGATTTTAAGAATGAAGCTCTTCATTTCCATTATTTCAGAATAGGATTTTTTGAAGTTGGTCAACTCCACTTTCCCTTTCTGTACAATTTCATTGAATTTCACTTCATGTTTCTCTTGGTTTCTGGTCATTTGAGTCATTCATTATTAGATTTCTGTGGCTGTCAACTGAGACATGTTGGTTCTGAGGTATTTTCATTGTTTGTGCCCTGATGACTGCTTTTTTGTGTGCTCTCTCATTAAAACTTTGAGATGTGCTTGTGCTTCTTTGTTGACTTTTTTCTCATTTGTGTCAGAGAGACCTCTCTTTCTCAGTGAGAGAGGGAGATACTTTACCCTGTGACAGGTTCTTGTTACTACAGTTTTTCTCTTGTCCCAGTAGTTGGGACATTTTTCATTCTTCTAATCAGGTGGCTCACAGTCAGCTGGGAAGGGGTAGACCATTCCAGAGTGTCCCAGAATTGCTCATTTCCCTCCCTTACCCAGCATGAGCTCAGCTTCTGCACATGCCAAATTCATAGAAGGGTTTAGAGTACCCACGTTCCCATGTCTGTCTTTTTTTATCTCTGTGTGCTCAAGGAGACTCCTGTTGGTTGCAAGGAGTTTTACCCTTCCAAACGTATTCAGCATATTCCTCTAATTGATGATCAGATCCACACTCTCTGCCCTGCCCTGCAAAGAGGATGTGAGTCAGATTCACCCCCACAGGCATTCTTCCCACAGGCAGGTCTTCCCTTCTAGATCCACTCCCCAGTTCACCTGGGCTCTGGCATCCACCACTGTGTGCAGATTCGGTTTCCTCCTGCATGAAACTGACATTTTGGGCACTTTTGGGAGAAGCGTGAAGTGATTCAAGGATCTTATAATCACTCACACACTCTTTCTCTGATCATATCTTTTCTGTGTGTATTTGGTGCAGGGAGGGGTATGAGGAGCCTGAAATTCCATGCCTGCCATGACTTTCTAGACTCTGTGTGCTTAGCGAGACCGCCATTGGGTTAAAGATGTTTAGTCCATTTAAATGTGCTCAGGGTAGCTCCATTTAATGGCAGTAGAATCCGTTTTCTTTGTTTGCTGGGTGAACCATAATCATTTTTTTGAAAATGCTTGTCATTTTTTTTTTTTACTCTAATATATTTAGAGTTGTCGCTCTCTATCAGTACACATGAAGTTGTAAATTGTATTTGAAAAAAAAGCATCTATACATTATACCAATTTTGTTGGTTAGGTTGTCATGATTTTCTACCTGCCATCTAAAAGCTTAGAGAAAACAAAGATTGTAGTGTTATATTTTTAACAAAAGCCAAAATTTAAGTTGAATAGCAAATTTAGTCTAATAATATTTGCTCACCCCTTCTAATTAATAGCTTGTAATGAAATGTTATGCTTTTTAAAATATGCATTATCTTGTTGTGTTGCATTCTGATAATCTATTATTCAAACCATACCCTATTAAGCATAATTCTTTGTAACTTTGGTTGACTTTATTGAAAGAGTTAATTCACCCTACAGGAAATGATGTAGTACTTATTGCGTGTTAGGCATTGTATTAGTCTGAATCAGCTGCTGGAAAAAGGCACTACACTGAGATAAAAGACCTTACAATGTGTGTGACTCCTCTTAAAAAACCTTTTTTCATTGAAATAACTCAAAGTGTTTTATTTTAATTTTCTATCATGGCTATAGTTTTGACTGAGAGTTTAGAGAAGGCTCTAGAAATAATTATTAATAATAAAATAGTTTTATATTTATTCAGCTTTTCTTAGGTGCTAAACAGTAAGCTAACTATTTTATTTTATTAATATAATATGATAATGATGACAAAAACATAATGCTCAAAAGAGCAGAATGAGTTGAATGCTATTGTTAATCTCCATTTAAAAATAATATTACTAATATTAATTTATAGTGATACAATATGTTCAAAATCAAATTTGTGATTCAGCGCTCAAAAAAAATCAATGTGATCAGGAAATTCATATTTTTAACTTATTCTAATCTGTGGTTTGCAATTGTTTCTGCCTCACTGTAGATGTCACCTGTTTATTTATTGTGTTTTACTATTAATGGCTATATATATCAAATACTGATATGTGACTTTCTTATATTTTTCAAAATTAAGGATACTTAAATACAATAATATACATTTAATTAATTTTTAGAATTAGGAAGCAAGTAATATAAAGTCAAACAAAACTTCCAGGTGCAAAAATTCTTATGAAATTTTTTTCTGTCTTCTTGCTCTTCTTTCTGTTTATTGTTATTTTAGATATTTAATCCTACCTTCTTTAGCATATGTTTACCTGCAAAATATATAATGAAAACTCAGGTTTAATCATCATATTGTTATTTACTTATTAAATACTAAGATAAACATGGTTTAATCCAACTTTCAAAATTATGTATATGTAATGAATATTAACTAGTTGTGTGTCAGTATGTGCACATGCTTACACACAAGGTAAGAGTTATAAAGTTGCACTTTCTCCTACTGTTGTGCCTTGCTGTTCTTCATGCTTGAGTTGTCATTGTGTTACCAGTATACCATACTTAATTCTTTTTGAAGTAATGGTCTTGTGGAACAGAAGTTTTTTAAAGTAATGATCTTGCAGAATTTTGCAATAAACATGAACATCAAGTATTGCAGACTATATATCTTATTTATTCAGAGACATAATTAGTTAAGCAACAATGTCTCCATAAGAGTAGTTGAGGACAGATTACCCTTTAAAAAAATAAGGAAAAACAATATCTTTTTGAAAGTATAAGGCTAAGTTGCTGTCTCTATAATTTTTGCTTTCTTTAATATCAGTGGATCATGCTATATTTTCGGAAGGAAAAAAGCACCATTTTTTTCTCCTAAGATTTTATTTCACCTTTGAATTATATGGTAAATTTTTAACTGGGCATTTAATATTGTGAACTAGATATTAAATACTTAATATTATAATGAATAACAGCTCTGGCTTATAATATAACTAGATGGAAGCCAAAAATCATCCTACATATGCTGAATAAATAATTTATTTTCAGCACCCAAAAAAGCAGAGAAAGTTGCTGGTAAGTATTTTTTACTAATTATTAGAAGAACCGATGATTGAAAAAAGCTTTCTAAAAATGTAGGACACCACAACCTAAATCTTTTCATAGCATGCCATTACCTAAATCTTTTCACAGAGGTAGTAGCTGGCAAAGCAAATTAATAATTTCAGAGAAAAGAGTGCTAAGGATAATGAACAAAAGGGGAAGGCTAACATATGAAGTAGAGCAATTGGAAATGATGTGTGATTTTTGCATAAAAAAGGCGAGAAATAATAACAAAGCTAGAGAAAATGGTGAGACATTTGTAGTATCGTAGTTAAACAAAGTTAGGAATCATGGAAAGAGGTGAGAAATGCTAGAGAATATGAGAAATATAATGGTGATAATTGAGTTAGATGCAGGATTTAAGATTCAATATGAATGTGGTCATCAGCAGCACTATAACACTAGGAAAGGACTATATTAAAAATAGTTCAAAAAATAAGGATTATATAGATTTATATAAATATTGACCAATGTATTTTTGAATATAGCATGTATATGGAGAAGTAAATTATTTGTGAAGGTCATTAAAACTCTTCAAGGAAGCCGAGCTCAGTGGCTCAGCCTCTAATCCCGCGCCTTTGGAAGGCTGAGGTGAGTGGATTGCCGGAGCCTGCGGGTTCGAGACCCGCTGGGCAGCGAGACCTCATCTCTACAATAAAAAAAAAAATCAGCCAGCGTGGTAGCGCATGCCTGTAATTCCGGCCACTTGGAAGGCTGAGGCGGAAGGATCGCCGGAGCCCAGCAGGTTGAGGCCAGTGCACTCCAGTCTGGGTGACAGAGTGAGACTCCAACTCAAAAAAAAAAAACTCTTCAAGCATTTAAATTCTAATTTACGAGTTCCGGTGATGGCGGATGGTATAGGTGGGACTGTGAGAGTCTCCAAAAGTGAGTTACCAAAAAGACTCTTACTTTTCTTCCCCCACCAACCCTTCCCACCACTAACCACACCGGTCTGAGACCTGGAGACCCTTCGTCCTATGCAAGGCCAGCTATTGAGGCACCTCGGCTGATGCTGTTTCACCATAGGCAGCCCCAGACCCCAACTGTGTGGAGATCTCAGCTCCCTCACTGGCTACAATATCTCACCCAGCCCCAAGCCACTGGCGGCCACCTGTGGAGGCCCTTGGATACTACCTTGTGGAGATCTGGGTTCCTTTGATGGCTACACTGATCTGCCCAGCACTCAGCCGTTACCAGCTCCTTCCCTGATTGGGATCCAAGCCCAGCAACTTGGTGCTCACTACTCAGAGTTCCAGCCCCCTGACCTAGGTTTTGGGCCCCCACCCATCCCTATTTCAAGCCACCATCACCCAGCAAGGCTCTAGGTGCCCTCCCCTCAGATATACCAGCTCTATTCCAGGCTGAAGTGCCCTGTACAGGGCTCAAAGCTGCTGTCACCACTCACCACCTGCACTTTGGAGCTCTGGTTCTTTCTGGCTGAGGCACTTAGCCTGAGACCCCATGGTTGTGTAAGGAAACAGTATATCTTAAGAAGGTGCTGATCAGCCACTCTCAGTTCCAGAAGAGGAAATTCCCAGCTCCCTCCTCCACCCCAGGCCGCTGGTGACACACCAGATCCAGCACCCAGCTGTGTCACTGATCCCCGGTGCCTGACCCACCACCATAGCCCATCACAGTGGATCACCCACGGACCCGGACAAGCAGAGAGAAAGGATGGGTGGAGAGAAAAGATCTGTGAAAGAGGAGCTGTCCACCTTGGCCATTTTCCAGGCAGAGATTTGCATTGCCCCGTCCATCTACGAGCATCCTCCACCTTGGTTTCTAAGGTAACATTGCTAAAAAGGAGACAAAAGGCACTCCCCTACACTAAATCAGATACAGGCAACTCAGCCCTGTTGCAGACCTCTCAGGCAGCAGCCAAGGGAACCAACCCAAGCTTGGAGTAAATCTATCTGCTTGCAATGAAAGCAAAGGGTAGAGGCTAGAGATGAGAGCTGAAGAGACTTTAGACACTCAGGAAGGATTCCAGAGCTAGTCTGGTTTCTTATTTTGATTTTTGATTTTATTGTTTTGACTGTTTGTTTTGCTTACTTTTGTTTGCTTTATTATTTAGACTACCTGTTTGTGTTGGGCAAAAATGCATCAAAAGGCATGATTTTATTGGTCTGTCTTTGTGTGATTACCAGTATGCTCTAGGGAATTTTGTTTGTGTGTCTGCTTTCCACTGTTTTCTGGCCTTGTGTCTCTTTTTTATTCATTAGTTGGTATGTATGTCTGTTTTTCCTCTTACTCATCTCTCTCTCTAACTTCCTCTTGATTTCCCCCCTTTTTCCATTATTTTCCTTTATTGTACCTCCGTTTGTTTCAGGGAACAAACCTAAACCCTGCTGCATGGACAGATTGTAAGGCAGTGGGAAATGGGATCAGTGTACCCATACACCTGTTGATGGGTACTGGAATCTGCAGATAGATTCCGATTCACAACTTCCCCCTCAATTAAACCACAAAATTGCAAAAAGTACAGCCCCCAACCTACACTTCAGCCTCAAAAGTGAACAAAGCCAGAGGACCCTCACAAGGAAGAACAGGAGATTGAACAAAAGAAGTGAAAGCAACCCCACTTCCCTGAAAAACAGAAACAAAGAAGGGGAGGGAAAGGCAGAGAGAGTAAAATCTATACAAATGAAGACAAACCAAAAGAAGAATATGGGTCTCTCCCAGACCCCTGGGAATGCAGACACTGAGAAAACTGACTTCAGAATGGAAACAATGAAGAGTCCCCCCAGAATGACTGGTTTCAAACTACAAACCTAGATATCAAGACATTAATGGAGAGATTAAAAAGAATTGAGGAGGACAAGAAGAAACTAGGAAGGAGTTCTTAACTGAGATAACAGTAGTAAAGAATACTGTGAATGAAATAAATAACAAACTGATAAGCATGGAAAGCATAATTAGCCAAGCAGAAGAAAGAATCTCAGAGTTTGAGGACCAAAATATAGAACTAACCCAAACTGTAAAAAACATAGAAAAGAAGCTTAAAAAGACAGAGCAACATCTTCAAGAGATGAGTGATTACTTCAAGAGACCAAACCTAAGAGTAATTGGACTTCCTAGAAAGAGAGACAGAGGCCACCTTGGAACAAACATTCCATGAGAGTATTGAAGAAAACTTCCCTCATTTCATCAGTGATGTGAAAATTCAAACACAAGAGATTCAGAGAACCCCTGCAAGACAACAAATGAGAAGACCAACCAACTCCCAGACACATAATAACATGCCTAAGCAAAGTAGGTATAAAAAAATAAACCTAAAGGCAGCAAGAGAAAAGGCTAGATCACCTACCATGGAAGACCAATTAGAATAGGAGCAGATTTATCTACAGAAACCCTGCAGGCTAGGAGAGCTTGGAGCCCTATCTTCAAAGTTCTAAAAGATAAACAACTTCAACCAAGAATAACCTACCTAGCCAAGCTAAGCTTCATCAGTGGGGGAACATTAAAAATTTTCCCAGATATCCAATCCCTAAGAACTTACACTCCCACCAGACCACCTCTACAAAAAACACTTAAGAAAGTACTAGACACAGAAGAAAATGAAAAAAGAATAATAACATTCTTCATAAGAGTACAGGAAAAAGAGTAAAACACGCATGATCCAACCTCAAAACCAAAAGAAAAACAACAAAGAGAAATGACAACAATACCTCTATAAGAACCTTATGAGAAGGATCAACTCTCACATTTCAATAGCCTGAATGTGAATGGACTAAATGAACCACTGAAAAGACATAGAATGGCAAAATGGATAAAATATCACCAGGCAACAATATATTGCCTTCAAGAGACCCATCTCACTAGAAGGAGCACTCACAGACTCAAAGTAAGAGGATGGGAAACAGATTTTCAGGTGAACAGAACACAAAAGAAAGGAGGAGTCATGACCCTAATTTCAGATAAAATACCATTTAAGCTATCAAAAATTAAAAAAAGATACAGAAGGCCACTACATAATGATAAAAGACTCACTCAGTCAACAAGAAATATCTATCCTAAATATATATGCGCCCAATATAGGTGTGCCAGCTTTCATAAAGCAGCTTCTAGGAAAACACAAAAAAGATATTGACTCTAACATTATCATAGCTGGGGACTTTAATACCTCACTCACAACCCTAGACAGATCATCAGGACAAAAAATCAGCAATGAGATTCAGAACCTCAATGTGAATCTTGACCAAATGGACTTAATTGATACCTATGGAACACTCCACCCAGCAACCACAGAATATACATTCTACTCATCACCACATGGAACTACTCTAAGATTAACTACATACTTGGCCATAAATCAAGCATAAACAAATTCCGAAAGATCGAAATTTTGTCATACACCTTCTCAGACCACAGTGGAATAAAAATAAACATCAACACCAACAAGGTTCCCCCCAAATCCACAAAGACATGGACACTAAATAGCATGACACTAAAGAACTCTTGGGACAATGATGAAATCAAAACAGAGACAAAAGATACCTGAAAACATATGAAAATGAAGAATCATCCTACCAAAATCTCTGGGACACCATGAAAACTGTAGTAAGGGGGGAATTCATATCTCTATGAACTCATGTGAAGAAAATGGAAGGATCACAAATTAACAGCCTAACAAGTCACCTTAGGAAGCTGGAAAAGCAAGACCACCAGTACCCTAACTTCAGCAGAAGAATCCAGATCACCAAAATAAAAACCCAAATCTGGGACATAGAAGACAAAAAGATAATACAAAACGTCAATGAAACAGAAAGCTGGTTCTTTGAAAGGATAAACAAGATAGATGGTCCCCTAGCTAGACTGACCAAGAAAAAAAGAGAAAAAGCCCAAATAAATACAATCAGAACACAAAAGAGGTAGTCACACCTAACTCTGAAGAAATACAAAAGGTCATTAGAGACTACTATGTACACTTGTATGGAAACACACTTGAAAACTTTAAGGAAATGGAGGATTTTCTGACATCACACAACCTGCCTAGGTTGAAACAAGAAGAAACAAGAAGAATCTTGATTTCTTCTAAATAGACCAATAACAATCAAGGAAATTGACTATATAATAAGAAAACTACCTACAAAAAAAGGCCTGGACCAGATGGCTCTCCAGCAGAATTCTATAAGACATTTAAGGAGGAGCTGATACCAATCCTACTGAAGGTATTCCAGGCAATTGGGAAAGATGGAACCCTCCCCAAATCATCTTATGAAGCTAACATCACATTGATACCCAAGTCAGGTAAAGACCGAACAAAGAAAGAGAACTATAGGCCAATATCTTTGATGAACATAGATACCAAAATTCTCAACAAGATCCTAGCAAACCGGATTCACTAACACATCTCAAAAATCATCCATCATGACTAAGTAGACTTCATCCCTGGGATGCAAGCCTGGTTCAACATTTGTAAAACCATAAATGTAATTAAATACATCAAAATATGTTAAAACAAAAACCACATGATTATATCATTAGATGCAGAAAAAGCTTTTGATAATATCCAGCATCCCTTCTTGATAAAAACCCTCGAACAGCAGCATACTCCTAAACAGATAAAAATTGGAACCATTTCCCCTGAAAACTGGAAAAGACAAGGATGCCGACTCTCTCCCTTCCTGTTCAATATAGTATTGGAAGTCTTGACTACAGCAATCAGAAAAGAGAATGGGATCAGGGGTATCCAAATAGGAAAAGAGGAAGTCAAGTTATCTCTCTTTGCAGAAGACATGATTGTGTGCCTTGAAAACCCAAGATAATCTGTCAAAAGCCTCCTTGCACTGATAAAGGAGTTTGGCAAAGTCCCAGAGTACAAACTAAATGTGCAAAAGACAATCGCATTTCTATACACCAATAATAAATGAACAGAAACTCAAATAAAAAGCACAATCCCATTCACAATAGCCATAAAACAAATGCATCTTCTTAACCAGAGACGTGAAAGACCTTTACAATGAAAACTACAAAATACTACTCAAAGAAATCAAAGATGACACAAACAAGTGGAAAAGTATCCCATGCTCATGGATTGGAAGAATCAACATTGTGAAGATATCCATCTTACCTAAGGCAATCTAGAGATTTAATGCAATGCCCATCAAACAACCAGAAACATTCTTCTCAGAGCTAGAAAAAACAATACAAGAATTCATATGGAAACACAAACAACCAAGAATAGCCAGAACAATCCTCAGCAAAAATAAAAAATAAAAAAAAAAGCAGATGGTACCACATTACTAGACTTCAAACTTTACTATAAAGCTACAATAATCAAAACAACTTGGTACTGGTACAGGAACAGTCATATAGACCAATGGAATAGAATTGAAATTCCAGAAGCAAAACCTCAACTTCTCAACCCTCATCTTTGACAAAGGCTCCGCAACCTACCACTGGGGAGAGGAGAACCTATTCAGTAAATGGTGCTGGGAAAACTGTCTGACCACATGCAGAAGACTCAGACAAGACCCCTATCTATCCCCATACACAAAAATTAACTCTAAATGGATCAAAGACCTAAATGTAAAACCTCAAACCATAAGAACCTTAGAAAATGCAGGACACGCCCTTATGGAAATTAGAACTGGCATCCAATTCCTGAACAAAGGGCCAAACCCACAGGCCATAAGAGATAAGATAGACAAGTGAGACATCATTAAATTGACAAGCTTCTGCAAAGCCAAAGAAACCAATAAGAGAGCAGGGAGACAGCCCACAGACTGGGAAAAAGTATTTGCCAACTCCAGGTCTGACAAAGGCCTAACATCTTGGATCTACAAGGAACTCAAACGTGCTGAAAAGAAAAAAAACAAACAACTTCATTACAAAATGGGCAAAAGATATGAACAGACACTTCTCAAAAGAAGACATCCAAGCGACCAACAGACACATGAAGAAATGTTCAACCTCACTAATCATCAAGGAGGTACAAATTAAAGCTACACTGAGATACCACCTAACTCCATTCAGAATGGCCGTTATCAATAACTCAAAAAGTAACAGATGCCTGAGAGGATGTGGTGAAAAGGGAACACTTCTACACTGTTGGTGGGAGTGTAAACTAGTGCAACCTCTGTTGAAAGCAGTGTGGCAATTCCTAAAAGCTCTAAATATCGACCTCCCATATAACCCTGTAATCCCCCTACTGGGAATATACCCTGAAGGACTCAAATCACTCTATAAAAAAGATACCTGCACACGTATGTTTATCACAGCATTGTTCACAATAGCAAGAACCTGGAACCAACCATGCTGTCCATCAAAAGAGGATTGGATTTTAAAAATGTGGTACATATACATAATTGAATACTACGCAGCCATAAAAAAGAACAAAATCATGAATTTCGCAGCAACCTGGATGGAACTAGAGTTTATAATACTTAGTGTTCTCTCACAGAAATAAAGATCTGAGTATCACATGCTCTCACTCATAAGTGGACCTTGAACATTTATCATAATACTATAAAAAAAAGAGTTGACATTGGTGGGAAACTATGGGGGGTGGCAGGGAGGGAAGGGAGGTGGGATTAACGGTAGCCAATATCTGTCTGGGGATGGAGGGACATCCCTTATTAACAAGGGTGCCTGAATGATGCATATTTGTATACCTAACACTTAACTGTTCCCCACAATTTTAAAATAAAAAGATATGTTTAAAAATAAATAAATAAATTCTAGTTTACTCTTGAAGATGTCAGTAAAATTGTAATTCCTTATAGATTGTTATCAATATGTGGTTATTTTTCTTTTTTAATGTTCACACCTAAATCAACATTGAAAAGTTTATTTAAAAATAACATATAATTTAAAATTGATGTCTTTTTTTAATGCTATCTATGTTGAAGAATTTATTATAACTAATTTGACTTCACAAAGAAAATCTGTTTTGCATTTAAGAAACATAAGTCAAATATTACTTTTTCACACCCATCCATTATACCTCTAGCAGCATGTAAAAACAAACAAATAAATAAGTAACTACTCTTCTTTAATCCCTACTTTACTGGATTCGACAGTCTTTACATTTGTCTTAATATTCAAAAATTTTGGAATTAGAAGTTTGTGTTTTTTGAGAGTTATGAAATTTGTGTAAGAATTGTGTTAATCCTACTTTAATGAAGCACCACAAATTACTTCATGGCAACCACCAAAAGTATTGTTCATGTTAATAAGAAGAAACAACAAAATAAAGGGTTTTGTTTTTTGAATCTGCACTAAAACTTCAGTTGTTTAATAGTGATGCATATTTGCTCTGTCACAAAATCATTCCACTTGTAAAAGTGTAATGGGAAAAAGCATAGATGAAATATTATCTCATGCTATTTTGGAAGAATTTTTTTATAACTATTTCCTTATAATTGCAAATATAATTAATGTAGTTCTAAGCCAGGCTTGGTGGCTCAGCCTGTAATCCCGCACCTTGGGAGGCTGAGATGAATGAATTGCCTGAGCCCGCGGGTTCGAGACCTGCCTGGGCAACTTGGCTAGACCTCATCTCTACAATAAATCAAAAAATTAGCCGGGCGTGGTAGCACACACCTGTAGTTCCAACTACTTGGAAGGCTGAGGCGGAGGGATTACTGGAGCCCAGCAGTTCGAGGCTGCAGTGGCCGGGAGCAGCCACTGCACTCTAGTCTAGGGCTACAGAGTGAGACTCCAACTCAAAAAAACAAAACAAAACATGTAGTTCTATGTAAAACTAAGCTATTAGATATAAAAATGTAGAGTGGCATGGTGGAATTTCATAGTGCTCCTTAGCTGTGGACAACAATCTGATGAAGTTCATATGTGCTTCTGCCTATATTTGGATTAAGATTAATGTGAGAATACATAAATAAATAATAAATTAGGGAATATATATAATAAATAAAACATAGAAAAAATTTTTATCCTTTAAAATTCCATAAAATAAAACTTTTGACATTCATATTTTTATTTATCTTCATTACTTCTCACATACATATAAACTTCTTGTTCAAAACACATCTTCTTCCTCATTTCTACTTAATTTAAAAATATTTTTAAAAAGTACATTATATTTTAAAGAGTAAGTATTTATAATTTGAAATAAATAATACTTGTTCCCTGCAAAGATCACTCACTGTTTTGGTGTGTGAATATGTTATTGGAAAGAAATGCAGTTGAGGGCCAAATTGACTGACTAGAAAGATTGTTTTGCATTTGCATGGTCAAATGTGTTTAAAAACGAAAAAAATATATAGAACTTAACTGTCGTGACTATTTAGACAGACAGCACCATTTGAAATAGCACTAAATCATTTTAGCATTATATGCATTAAACACTCAATATGACACTGCATTCACACTATTATCTTTAGTCCAGAATGTAGAATTAAATCAGTTTGTGTTATATTTTTCAAGTGATTCATTGGAAACATTTGCTAAAATCAGGACAATTTTTTTGATTCCTGTTATTTAATGCATACATTAATTTCTATAAAATATACTTTAAAGTCAAATGGAAACTTTGAAATGGAGATGAGATCCATAACTATACTTGAGGATCAATACATTGAGGATATCAGTCACTTATTAAAATCCTCTGATTCTCATTACAGCTGCTAGAGGGTCTGTCCATGAACAACTCTCTGGGAGTGAACTTATGTTATAGAATAAAAAATTCCCAGATTGAAAGTTAACATTTGCAGCATCACTCAGGCATTTTCCCTCCTCTTTTAACAAGCTATCTGTGTACTTTCATAATTATACCACAAGCAGTGACATCCTTTACAATTTGAATTTAAAGGAGATGCAAATCAAAACCACACTGAAATACCACCTAACTCCAATCAGAATGGCAATTATCAATAACTAAAAAAAATAACAGTTGCTGGAGATGGTGTGGTGAAAAGGGAACACTTCTACACTGTTGATGGGAGTGTAAACTAATGCAACCTCTGTGGAAAGCAGTGTGGTGATTCCTAAAAGCTCTAAATATCAACTTCCCATATGACCCCGCAATCCACCTACTGGGAATATAGCCTGAAGAACTCAAATCACTCTATAAAAAAGATACCTGCACACGTATGTATATTGCAGCATTGTTCACAATAGCAAGAACCTGGAACCAACCATGCTGTCCATCAAAATGTGGTACTTATACACGATGGAATACTATGCAGCCATAAAAAAGAACAAAATCAAGAATTTCGCAGCAGCCTGGATGGAACTAGAGTCTATAATACTGAGTGACCTCTCACAGAAACAAAGATCTGAGTATCACATGTTCTCACTCATATAGTGTACCTTGAACATCTATCATAATATTATAAGAAAAGGATTGATAGTGGTGGGAAACTATGGGTATGGGAGGGGAAGGGAGGTGGGATTAACGGTAGTCAATATCTGTCTGGGGACGGAGAGACACCCCTTATCAACAAGGGTGCTTGAACAAAGCATATTTGTGTGCCTAACTCTTAACTGTACCCCACAATATTAAAATAAAAAATATTGATAAAAAAGATATTTGCTTAAAATGAAAGTAAATAAAAAGAGTATAAAGTGCAACTAGATAGAAAACATAGAAAATAAGCACAACTAATTGAAATATAAACTTAAAATTTAACCATGAAATAGCAATTGACTAATAGTAAATTGAAGGCTGTGATCAGAAGAGTTTGACAACTAATTAGTTTACAAAATAATAAATAACTTTATACAAATCTGGAGTCATCTTTGCTTTCAAAATGCTATTGTAACTTTTCTATTCTGGACATCTTTTTTTACTTCTACTTTTCATGAAAAGAATATAAGAAGTCTAAGCTTGGTAGTGAAAACTGAATAGTTAAAGTAACAAGTAGAATGCATGACTTTTCATTATCTGCCTCAGTTCCAGCCTGAGTTTTTCTTGAATGAGGATCAAATGTCTGTGTTTATACATTTTTTCTTAATTTTAAAGATGTGGTGTATAATTCAGCATTGGGTATACAGATAGCCATTGTGTAGGTAAAGTTTGGGCCTCACTTTGTTCACCACACTACCTGGTTTGAGATCAGGTACTCCTATTGATGAGGTGTACTCCCTCCTTTTCCACTACTGCCAATCCCTTTCTTATAGCATTATGATAATTGTTCAAGGTTCACTTATGAGTGAGAACATGTGGTACTCGGTTATTTGTTCTTGTGATAGATCATTCAGTATTATAGACTCTAAGTTCATCCAAGTAGCTGCAAAGTTCATGTTTTTGTCCATCTGTGACTGTATAATATTCCATCATGTAGCATTTTTTGTAGCTTTTTATTAAGAATCTTAGATGTGCATGAAATCATACTTTCTGATAAATATTACTGAAATAATGTTAAACATTCAGTGTATTACCCTCCTTATACTAATGTAAAGAAATCTTGCTCTACCTAGGAGTTTGAGGTTACAGTGAGCTATGATTGCACCACCGCACTCTAGATTGGGTGACAAAACAAGACCTTGTCTATAAAATAAAATAAAATAATCAAATCTCCTTGTGAGATTGGAACATAACCTGGTTGAAGCACAGGTCAAAGTAAACTTTCTGGGTTCAAAAATTCATCCAGTATTCAGTTCATTGGTCTCCAAATAAATACATGTAACAGGCATACTTGGGAGGTGTCAGAATTCCCACATTGATTACTTGTCTTATAGAATTCTTATAGCAAGGAAGGCAATGTGGAAGTTGACAAGAGAGGACTCCCCCCCAAAAAACTGGAATTGTCTTTTGGAGGACGGGCGCAGTGTAGTACACTCAGAGTTTGTTCCTTCAGATCAAATGTTCAACCAAAGTTTTATCTAGAAGTTTTGCTAAGGCTGTATCATGATTTGCAGAAGAAATGTCCCTAGTTTTGGAAAACAGGTGATTAGTTCTTCTATCATGACAATGTACCTGCCCATACCATGCTGATGTTCAAAGGTTTTTGACAAAAAATGACATGACCACCATACTCCACCCTCCCTGTTCACCCAATCAGACCCTAGAGTCTATTTTTTGTTTTCCTGGATGAAATAATTTCTCAAATAGAAATGTTTTACAGATGGTATAACAACAACCAGCAGAAGCACTTAAAGACATCAAAATTGATGTGTTCAAAATTTGTTTTGGGCAGTGGAAAAATCATCTTGGTAGGTGTGTTGCATAAAATGGAGAGTACTTTGAAGTCAACTGAGGTTTAAACATAAAAGAATAAATACACATTTTCATAAATAAATTCTGGACTTTTTGGTGACTTCCTTTGTATGGTAACTTCTCTTACCCTGGTCAGTATATTGAACAATAATAATAACCCAGGACAAGTGGCAGAAATTATTAACTCCTTACATACCTTTTGGGGGCAAGATTTATGTTTCTCATCATGATTTCATTTAATCCCTGTCTGTACCCCCAAAAAACCAAGATGAAGACTAGAAGATAACAGTGGACTTCAGAAAAATAAATCCAAATAGTAGTCTGAATTGCAGTTGCAGTAATATGTATTTGCTAGAACAGAGTAATATAGACTCAGGTGTATAGTAATAAGTCATGTAACTAGCAAATGTGTTCTATAATATCTCATCAGGAACAAATACCAGAAGCAGCTTACATTAACAAAAGACAGCTGACAATATGTCCTATGGTCTTGCCGCAGGTTTACATTAACTCCTCAATCCTCTGAAAAATATAATTCAGAATGATGTGAACTATCTGGTTATTTTTATGACACTCATTGACAATTAGCAAAAGTGAAAAACTTCATTAAAATCAAAAGATTCAGAATATTGCCCTATCAGTGAAATACAAGAGGTTACTGGTTAGGGCATGTCACACATTTGTTTTAAGAACCAACCCAATACTGTGTCCTGGTAGACAGAGAGAACCTGACCAGGAAATATTATGTATTCATGCATCCAGAACTGTCCACAATGAACTGGACTCTTAAATTCCAAAGTCATACATTTGAACTTAGTCTAGCAACAATCTATAGGAAAGCAAACGAATATCCAGTATCAGGAATCAGCAACAAGCAGAGCGTGTAAACTACGCAAGTAGAGTAAGTAGTCCTGACATTTAGCCATTCACAACCACTAATTACTTCAGCACCTTTTATTCAATTGGTTTCTGGATGAATCCATGTGTGTATGATTGAGAGAGAGAGAGAGAGAGAGAGAGAGAGAGAGAGAGAGAGAGAGAGAGAGAGAGATGTATGTATGCAGTCTCAGAATTAGGGGAATGCTGGTCTCATAGCATGAGTTAGAAAGTCTTACTTCTATTTTTTTGCAAGTGTTTCTGTAGAAGTATTTTTTCTTCCTTAAGTATTTGGTAAATTCTACTAGTAGAACAATCTTTGCCCCTGTTTTTTTTTTTTTCTAGAAAGGCTTTCAGCTACAAATTTTATTTCTTTAATAATTAAAGAACAGTTAGGATTTCTTAATTATTGTTGAGTCAATTTTACTAATTAGTGACTTTCAAGGACTACCTGGTCCTTTCATGTTATGTTGTACAAGTCTTGGATATAGAGTTGCTCATAATATCCCTTTGTTTTACCTTCACATCTGTGGGATTAGTGATAATGCAATATCTCATTTCCTAATATTGATAGTTTTGATCTTATGTCTTTTTTCTTGGTAATTTGGCAAGAGACTTATTATAATCATTTATATTCTTGAAACAGGAATATTGTGGAAACTTGCAGGCAATTATGTTAACTTTCAACAATAATGTAGGCATCAGAGATAAGTATGCCCTTCGCAGTGGTAAAAAAAATAGTTAATATTGTAAAGTCTTTTTTCCCATATGGGTATATACATACAAATGAATAAAATGCTTCTGTAATTGAAGTCATCTTCGCTCTCAACAGTCTTCAGCTTTTTCTCTTATGTGTGAACTCATATTTGGATCTCCTAATTCACTACATTATGTGGCTTGGGCGCCAACCTTACCTTATAGGAAAATAATTGCTTATTTTCCATACATTTTATGGTAAAGGTACAGAAATATCTCAGAATAAATGGTTCATTGACAAATTTTAACTGGCTGATTTGGGATATGAAGTGTAATGTCAGTTGTCTGATGTGTGCAGATTTGATTTTCATAGTTTGTTTTATTTTTTTCCTGCAAAATCTTGTTCGGTGCGATAGCATACATTTTTGACCTTCACTTAAATTCTTGGATGTATATATTCTGTGAGATTTGTGGCTTCTTTTTAACAGTTGTCTATTCAAATCCTGTGGGCACGCCCTTATCCTAACCTCTTCCTCCTAAATTGGTGCTAATGTAAATCATATCAATCACCTTCTCTTGTTCTCTTGTAACTCTGCTTAGAATTTTCAGGTAATATGTGTACAACAATACTTTAGTTATCAACTTCGATGCTACTAGCCCATCTCATAATACATGTTTATTTTGTGTTGAGAAAAAGATTGACTAATAACAAGACAAACAACAGACAGTAAAGCAATTCTGTAGTATTTGTAAAATATACTCACTTAAGATTAATAACATATTTTTAATGACTCACAAACAGAATGTCTTATTACTAGTAAGAAATCACTGTGACTTTTCTACTAGTTTTGATTTTTAAAATTCGTGACTAAAATTGGTGCAAGGTAGATTCTCCTCTCCTCTGTCTCATCTCTCTCAGTGCCTCTACTGCTCATGACTCATACAACAATATATGCATTTTCCTCTTTCAATAAGATAGAAAATATGAGGAGAGAGACAAGAAGTCTGGCATTATCTTTTAGAGGGTGGGCCCCTTGTAGTACAGGCTTCCCTCGCTAGGTAAGTGTTCTAGAAACCCGTCAGCATCAGCGTACCAGCTAGCATTGTTGTGAGAGGCTGCATTTGGATTCAGTGTTTTTTTGTTTGTTGTTTTGTTTTGTTTGAGATTCAGTTTTTTTGCCCATTTCATGATGGTTAATGTATGAGTGAACCTCTCATCACTGTGCTGCGTGTTTAGCAGTTTTTTTTTTTTTTTGGTTTTTTTTTTGAGTTGGAGTCTCACTCTGTCACCCAGACTGGAGTGCAGTGGCTGCTTCCAGTCACCGCAGCCTCGACCTGCTGGGCTCCGGCGATCCTTCCGCCTCAGCCTTCCGAGTAGCCGGAATTACAGGCATGCGCTACCACGGCCGGCTGATTTTCTGATTTATTGTAGAGATGGGGTCTTGCTGCCCAGGCGGGTCTCGAACCCACAGGCTCAGGCAATCCACTCACCTCAACCTCCCAAAGGCGCGGGATTACAGGCTGAGCCACCGAGCCCTGCTTGTTTAGCCGTTTTTGACCAAAAGTGGCATGATACCAAGTCCACCCTCCCTATTCACCCAATCTCACCCCGAGTAATTCTTTGTTGTGTTCCCAGATGAAGAATATTCTTAAAGCGGAACTTTTTGCTGATATGGAATTGGTGAAACAAACAAACAAACAAACAAAAAAACAACAGAAGCACTAAAAGGCATCGAATTGACGGGCACAAATACTGTTTTGAGCAATAAAGAAAGAATCTCAATAGGTGTATTATATCAAATGGAGAGTACTTTGAAGATGACTGAAGTTCAAACATGTAAGAATAAATATACAATTTTTATAAGCAAATTCCTGCTTTTTGTGTCTCCTCTAGTATATGATTACAGTTATTAGCACAGCATTTTTCTTTTCATTTTAAATCAAAGCGATTAATTATTTTAATACTTGGAGAGAAAATACAACTTTTATGATAATTTTTGCAATACAATTGGAAATAAATATTTTGTGCATCAATTTATTTTATATAGGCAAATTTTTAAATGATAGTATATAGAATAATTTAATTGATTAGTGCTTATGTTAAAATTTATTTTAATAAAAGTAAATGAAGAATTTCTCAATATACTCAAAAATTCTAAGTCTAACCAAGTGCCTACCAACATTTGACTGGATAAAGAAAACATGGTATAAATACACTATGGAATACTGTGCAGCCATATAACAAAATGAAATCGTATTCTTTGTAGCACCAGGGGTTGAGCTGGAGAATCATGTGCTAAGTGAAATAACTCAGAAACTGAAAAACATGCATCACACGTTCTCACTTACAAGTGGGAGGTGAATGGCTACAAAAATGGAAATAATGGTCACTAAAAAGTGGAAAGGGAGGCTAGGAATTAGGGTAAAGAAACTACCTGTTGGGTGTAAGTTTCACGATATGTAGAATAGACCAAGCCTACCACTACACACAACATGTCCTTGGAACAGACATGCACTTGTACCCTCTCAATCTAAAATAAAATAAAACGATACCTTTAAAAAATTCTTCATGGCTTATTATGAGGCTACTTTATTTTATTACTCAGCTACTCATATTCAGTACTTAGGTGAAAAAAGATTTCTTTTTCTCACGGAGTTATTAATATTCTAACTTCGAGGGAAAAAGATATATGACTTGTCATTTGAATCTTACAAATAAAGAAAACAGGTGTTTATCTCAAGAGCATAAAATGAACAAGGTGATTTGATCACCTTCTTCTCACCTGTTGATGAGGGATGGATTCCTTTCCTTGGCTCCAAAGAGGCAGTGGAGAGAATTATGTACTATGCAGGGCCACATGGGCGCTGAATACTCGTATTCTAGAACAAGTAGGAGCTTTATGGCAACAAGAAGTGAGGTGATAACTCGCTTTCTCAGAACACGATGGACTTTTTCAAATAATTCATCAGGCTGACAGGGAGATGAAACCCACTAGTCAGCAATGAATAGACATTTTGCCTGGTCATAATGATAATAAAGAGTTGTTTGGATAGTGGTCCTTATCTATGAGAATGCAGTGAGAAAGGGGAGCTTGCATTTAGGCCATCTGAGAGCTTCAAGGTTTCAGATGTCAAGTTCAAAGACAATTTTGAATCTTTCAGCCTTCCAACAGAATTTGCAATATTGATAATTAGAGAAAGAACTAAGAAAATATTTACTTTTTAAGTGTAAATATGTATTTTCTTTTTTAAAAGTTATATTAATTGCCTTCTTAATTGTATATCAGGAAAAAGTAAGGATACACTTCTTGACATCTAGTTTTCCCAATTTTGGCTATTTGTTATTATGTCAATGTGTCTTCTTGAATTTTCTGACATTAGGCATTCTGGTTTTTGTTCATAATGCTGTTCAGTCTCATTTGTATATGTAAATAAATTTGAAGATCACCACTATGTGTTTTACCAGTTCTGGCATATTATGCAATTCTTCATTTTTATTAGTGCCGTCTTATCAGGATGATGTCAAAGAGTTGTACTGTGTTTTGTTTCCTTCCAAATAGTGTTTGTAAGTGTTATAATCCCTCAACTCTTCCCTGCTTCAGTTTGTCTTACCTTGATATCATGTTTCAATTTGCATAGTTTCCAAAATGTATAACATTAATTACTCCCAACTCTATGCCATCGAGGAATCATTTGCTTTTTCTTTTCTTCTTTTTATTTATTTATTTCTTTTTTCTTTTAACCTGAACTCCTTAGGACCTTCACTTCCCTCTAGTCCACTAGTCTAAAGTGACTGACCTCTGGGCCCGCAGCATGGCTGTCACTCCTGGTTGTTTTTTCATTTAATTGCTGCTTCGTTTCCCATTTTTTTCTAGATTGAAAAACACAGTTCATTTAGAAAGTAAATTAGAGAGAAAGAGGAGATGTACCTCCTCAAGATAGAGCAGGGGGCCAAAGCCAGGAAACATGGTGATGACTATTTATTTCTCATTTCAAAAATCTTATTTCCTGGTCTGTGCAGGTTCCCATGCGCACTCTGTTATAGGCAGTGGCCCGGGGTCACTGACTGATGGAGTAACCACGTGCAGGAGAACCCAGAGGGTCAGAGCTTCTTCCCTCCTTCTCCAAGAATGTTAGGCTACAAAGGTCCCCGGCTGCTTGTTTGTTGACACCACTCACCACCCTTGGAACCTCTGTCATTGCTGAGTCTAGAAGCACCAGGAGATCCATCAGAGATTTGAGAATGCTCTGGATGCTTGCTGAAACAAGAGCTTCGCAAACTGTTAGTGAGATGAAAGTGAGGAAGAATCTGTTAAAGAATTTTATGAATCATTTTACACTTTTTAGCGATCAAACACTCTCATGTGTGAGTTTTAGAAAATTATATGCAATAACATTTCACTCATTTGGGAGACTGAGAATAAGAGTAAGACTTAGTAAGTGACAACTTAAAACAATTTCAAGACACCATCTTTGGGACTCTAACCAGTAGACAACAATGGGAAAAGCCACTGCAGGGCGCCACCCGACACCACAGCCTATGGCACCAGATTGGGCACTGGCAGTCAAGACAGGAGAATATAGCATGGAGGGATCAGTCACCAGTTTCAGCAGAGGAGAAAACGCCACCACCTCTGTCCTGAAACCTGGGCGGAGACAGGCTCCTTTTAGCCCACTTGAACAGCGGAGCTACCTGCTAGGACTGCGTGGTGAATTCAGTTCTTCTCTAAGGTTGATCATCGTCAACCCAGAGAGGATACCCAGGGTCCAGTATCCCCAAAGGGAAAGGTCTTACGAGGAGACCCAGTTGCCCCCTCCCCCACACTGGATCATTCACGGGACTATGGGTGCAACTGGAGGGGAGGAACACACCCACAGCGGAGGGTTGGGGTGAGTTTTAAACGGATCGGTCACCTTTCCCCAGCAATATGTGAGGCATGTGACCCACACGGGATGACCAGATCACCAAGGACCTGATTCGCAGACGCGGAGAGAGCTGAACACAGTCAATCTGTTGGGGGTGATTTGTAGCCTTCTCCTGACTGCATAGTGAGCCAGGAGACAGATCTAATGGTTAGAGTCTCCTCCCCTCTGCCACTAGCTAAGAACAGCAATGCTTGGGTCACAGACAAGGAACCCGAAGTTTCAGAAACTGCCACAAGAGGGCACTCAAGTATTACAAAAGAATTTTTCTATTTTTTTAAAGTCATTTAAAAAAACTTTTTCGTGCTCTCTATATTTTGGGGTGTGTGTGTGTGTGTGTGTGTGTGTGTGTGTGTGTGTGTGTGTGTGTTTCATTTAGTTTTTTTCCTTCTCTTCTTTTTTGTATAAGGGTATATATGAGTGTGAAAGTGTCTTGTTGGTTTTAGTTTCTTTTTTTTAATGGGTTTGTTTGTTGGTTTTTGCTTTTACTTCTCTACTTCTTCCTCTTCATTGTCTTTTCTTCCCCTTTTGCTCTTTCTCAGTTCTTTGTCTTTCCCTTATAATATTTTGTACTCAGGAGTTATTCATATGTTTCCACCCAGGCACATATTGTGAGGTGGTGGGAAGTAGGACCCCGGGGTGTGATATGCAGGCTGCTTTCAACCTTAGAACCGCGCAATACAGATTAATCAAATCTCAAGAAAGCAAAAGGACAGCACAGTTTCCCTCCCTCAACCTGGCTTCGAAATTGAACAAATCCAGAGAACCTACCTAGGGAAGAATAGGAAATGAAAACGACCTCATCTCTCACTAAGCAACAGAAGTAAAGAGAAAAGAAAAATCTGTCACAAATGAAGATGAATCGATGAAAAAACACAAGTATTCCACAAAATCCAAAAAAAGGTAGTGAACAAGAATACAGACTTCAGAGTTCAAACAATGAAGTGCAGCTGCAATGACTGGTCACAGAACATAAATGCAGAGATCAAGGAATGTTTGGAGAAGATGAATAAGAATCAAGAAAAGCAAGAAAAAAATGTTAAAGAATAACACAGATGTTGGCCAGAAAGAACACTGTCCATGAAATAAATAATAAACTGGTAAGCATGGAAAACAGAATTAACCAAGCAGAACAAAGAATCTCAGAGCTTTAAGACCAAAATATGGAACTACCCAATCTGTTAAAAACAAAGAAAGAGAGATCTAAAAGACAAAACAAAGTCTCCAAGAGATGTGCAATTGTATTAGGAGGCGGAACATACATCTGATTGGTATACCTGAAGCAGAAAAGGAGTCAGAGAGCATCTTGGAAAAAACATTCCATGATGTAATCCAAGAAAACTTCCCTCATGTCATCAGAGTACAAGAGATTAAGAGAAGTCCTGAAAGGCATCCAATGAGAAGACCAATCCCTAGACATATAGTAATATGCTTACACAAAGTAAGTATAAAATAAAAAATCCTAAAGACAGTGAGAAATAAAGTTCAGGCTACCTACCAAGGAAGATCAATTAGAATAGCTATAATAGCAGCAGACTTATCTACAGAAGAACTTCAAGTTAGAAAAGATTGCTGCCCAATCTTCAAACTTCTCAAAGATAGACAATTCTAACCAATAATTTCTACCAAGCTAAGCTAAGCTTCGCCAGTGATGGAGAATGAAAATCCTTCCCAGGCATCCATTTCCTAAGAGTTTATGCTTCTACCAAACCAGCTTTACAGGAGATGCTTTTGAAAATATTAAACGCAGAAGAAAGGGAAAAAAGCCATGAATTTTACAAGAATGCAGGAAAATATAGAATCAACATAGCATATATCACAACTGAAAAATAAAAAATATATACACATATATAAACACCAAACATACAAGAAAATAAACAAGCAAACAAACAAAAACTTTGTAAGAGTCTCATGACAGGGATGAACTCTCACATCTTGATAATCAGCCTGAATGTGAATGAACTAAATGCACCACTGAAAAGATATAGAATTATAAACTGGAGTAAAAATACATGGTCAACAATTTAATGGCTCTAGGAAACACATCTCACAACAAAGGACACCCATAGACTCATAGTTAGAAGATGGTAAACAAACTTTTAAGTGGATGGAAAACAAGCAAAGGCAGGAGTTGCAATTTTAATATCAGACAAATAAAAACTTCAAGTTATCAAAACTTTAAAAAGATACAGAAGGAGGACACTACATGACAATAAAATGTTCAACTTATCAAGAAGAAATATGCCTACTAAACATATATGCACCTAATGCAGGAACACCAGGATATATTAAAAAAAAAAAAACTAAGTAAACTAAAAAAGAGATATTGACTCTAACATTGGAACTTATATACTCCACGAACAACCATAGGTAGATCATTGAGGGAGTATCAACAAGGAGATCTGGAACTTCAACTTGATGCTTGACTAAATAGACGTAATAGATACCTACAGAACACTCCACCCAACAACCATGAAATATACATTCTACTCATCACCACACTGAACGTACTCTAAGATCAGCCATATCTTTGGCTATAAATCAAGCATAAACAAATTTCATAAGATCAAAATAAGGACAACATCTTCTTAGACCACAGTGAAATAAAAATAAATATCAACACCAAAACAACCCCACAAAACACACAAAGACATGGACACTAAACAGCACAATGCTGAACAACTCCTTGGGGCAACACAGAAATCAAATCAGAAATTAAAAGCTTCTTATAAACAAATGAAAACAAAAACACATCCTACCAAACTCTCTAGGATGCCACGAAATCACCACTAAGAGGGGAATTTGCAACTGTATGCACATGCATAAAGAAAACAGAAAGAGCATAAGATAACAGCCTAACAAATCACCTAAGAGAGCAGGAAAAGTAAGACCACCAAAACCCTAGCTTCAGTAAATGAATCCAGATCACCAAAGTAAAAGCCTAAATATAGGACATAGAAGACAAAAATAACACAGAAAAAATCAATTAAACATAAAGCTTGTTCTTTGAAAGGATAAATAAATTGATGGATCCCTAACCAGATTGATCTGAAAAAGAGAGAAAAAGAAACAACAAATTGATGGAAACTTAGCTATGTTGAACAAGAAAAAGTGAGGAACAAAACCCCCTAAAAACACTATCATAAAAGCAAAAATCAAGTCACGCTTGACTCCAAAGAAATATAAAGGATTATCAGAGATTATAATGCACACTGTATGGAAACAAATTCAAAAACCTAGTGAAATGGAACACTTTCTGTCTCAGTCTCTGAAGATTGGAACAAAAAGAAATTGAGAACCTAAATAAACAATAACAACCAAGAAAATTGATTTCATCATGAGAAAAATACCTACATGCACAAAAATCTCTGGATCATATGGCTTTCCAGTGGAATTCTAAATTATATAAAATGGGGAGTTGATATCAATCCTATTGAAGGCATTCTAGGCAATGAGAAAGACAGCATTCTTCTCAAATCATTTTATGAAGCTAACATTATACAGATACCCAAACTGGGTAAAGAGTCAACAAAGAAAAAGAACTACAGGCCAATTTCCCTGATGAACATAGATGTAAAAATTTTCAGCAAGATTCTAACAAATCATATCCAATAATACATCCTAAAAATTATCCACCATGACAAAGTAGGCTTAATACCTAGGATATAGAACTAATTTAATATCTGCAAAACCATCCATGTAATTCAATACATCAACAGATGTAAAAACATGAAACACATAATTACATCATTAGAAACAGAAAAACTTACTTTAAATTTTATTTTTATTTATTTTTATTCTATTTTAAAGATGTGGGGTACAATTCAGAGTTAGGTATACAAATGTTCACTATGCAGATACTCTTGTTGATAAGGTGTACGCCTCCCTCACCTGGCAGTTTTCCTCAACTGCCAATTCTGCCCCCTCCCTCCCTTGGCAATTTCCCACTATTCCAATTCCTTTCTTATAGTATTATGATAATTATTCAAGGTCTGCTTATGAGTGAGAACATATAGTACTTTGTTCTTTGTCTCTGTGATAGATCAATGAGTATGATAGACTCTAAATCCATCCAAGTTGCTGCAAAGTCCGTAAGTTTGTGGGATCTTTTTTTGGTTGCAAAGCATTCTGGTGTGTATATGTACCACATCTTTTTTATCCAGTCCAGCTTTGATGGACAGCATGGTAGGTTCCATGTTTTTGCTATTGTGAATAGAGTTGCAACAAACATGTGTGTGCAGGTATTATTTTTTGTAGAATGATTTGAGTTCCTCCAGGTATATTCCCAATAGGGGAATTGCTGGGTCACATGGAAGGTCAATTTCTACTTCTTTCAGAAATCACACTGTCTTCACTAGCTGGTAGGAGTGCACTAGTTTGTATTCCGACCAGCAGTATAGAAGAGTTCCTTTATCTCTGTATCCTTACCAGCATCTGTTGTTGTTTGTTTTATTAATGATGGCCATTCTTACTGGGGTTAGGTGGTGTCTCAATGTGATTTTGATTTGCATTTCTCTGATGAGGCTGAACACTTTTTCATGTGTCTGTTGGTTGCCCATATATCTTCTTTTGAGAAACATCTATTCATGTCTTTTTCCTACTTGTTAATGTAGCTGTTTTTTTGTGTTTTTTTTTGTTTTTTCTTTATGGAGTGCTTGAGTCCCTTGTAGATCCTAGATGTTAGGCCTTTGTCAGATATAGACCTGGCAAATATTTTTTTCCCATTCCGGGGGCTGTGTCACTGCTCTTTTGATGGTTTCTTTTGCTTTGCAGAAGCTCGTCCATTTCATGAGGTCCCACTTGTCTATCTTATTTCTTATGGTATGGGCACTTTGGGTTTTGATCAGGAATTGGTTGCCAGTTCCAGTTTTCATAAGAGTACCTCCTGCATTTTCTAAGATTCTTATGGCTTGAGGTTTTACATTTATGTCTTTGATCCTTTCACAGTTAATTTTTGTGTGTGGTGATAGGTAGGGGTCCTGTTTCAATCTTCTGCATGTGACCAGCCAGTTTTCCCCATCACCATTTAAGGAACATGTTCTCCTCTCCCCAGTGATTGTTGTTGAAGGTTTTTTCAAAGATGAGTTGTTTGAGAAATTGAGGCTTTGCTTCCAGAATCTCTTTCCTATTCCATTGGTCTGTATGACTATTCTTGTACCAATACCAGGCTATTTAGTTACTGTAGCCTTATAGTAAAGTTTGGAGTCTGGAAGTGTGATACCTCCTGCTTGGTTTCTTTTGCCAAGGATTGTTTTGGCTATTCATAGTCATTTATGTTTCCACATGAGTTTCTGTTTTTGTCATTTCCAGGTCTGAGAAGCATGATGTTGGTAATTTAATGGGTATTGTGTTTAATCTGTAGATTGTCTTTGGTAGTATGGACATCTTAACAATGTTGATTCTTCCTATCCATGAACACGGAACATTTTTCCATTTGTTTGTGTCACTTGGATTTCTTTGAGCAGTGTTTTGTTATTCTCATTGTAAAGGTCTTTCATTTCTCTGGTTAGGAAGATGCCAAGGTATTTCATTTTTTGTGTGGTTATTGTGAATGGGATTGTGCTTTTTATTGGGTTCTCTGCTTGCTTGTGGTTGGTATATAAAAATGCAACTGTCTTTTGCATATTTATTTTTTACCTTTAGACTTTGCCGAAGTCCTTTATCAGGGCAGGCAGGTTTTCAACAGATTCTTTTGGATTTTTAAGGTATAGGATCATATCATCAGCAAAGAGGGGTAACGTGACTTCCTTTTTTCCTATTTGGATACTCTTTATTTCCTTCTCTTGTCTAATTGCCTTAGGTAGGACTTCCAACACAGTGTTGAACAAGAGTGAGCAGCTTTGTGTTGTCCCTCTTTTCAGGGAAAATATTTCTAGTTTCTGTCCATTTAGCAATATGTTAGTGGTGGGTTATTTGTAGATGGTACTTACCATCTTGTGGTATGTTCCTTCTATACCTACGTGAGAATCAGGAAAGCTTTTGACAAAATCCATGGTCGCTTCTTGATAAAAACTTGAACACCTAGGCATAGAGGGACCATATTTCAAGATAGTAAGAGTCATTTATTATAAGCCCACAGTCAATATATTACTAAATGGACAAAAATTAGAAACATTTCCCCTAAAAACAAGAACAAGACATGGCTGCCCATTCTCACCCCTCCTGTTCAACACAGTATTGGAAGTCATAGAGCAATCTGACCACAGAAGGAAATCAGAGATATCCAAGTAGGAAATGAGGAAGTTAAGTTATTTCTCTTTGCTGATGACATGATCCCATAACTTGAAAACTCAAGAGAATTGGCCATAAGCCTCCTTGCACTGATAAAGGACTTTGGCAAAATCTCAGGGTACAAAATCAATGTGAAATAGACACCCACATTTTTATTCACCAGCAACAAATAGGCACATAACCAAATAAAATGCACAATCCTATCCACAATAATCACAGAAAAAAGGAAATACCTCAGCATCTTCCTAACAAGACAAGTGAAAGTCCTTTAAGTGAAAACTACAAAGCACTGCTCAAATAAATAATAAAAGTTAAAAACAAATAGAAAAAGAGTTCAGGTTCATGGATTGAAAGACTCAGTGTTGTTAAGATGTCCATCTAGAAAGGCAATCTACAGATTCAATGCAATACCCTCTAAATTGCCAACATCATTCTTCTCAGACCTGGAAAAGACAATATAGAAATTCATATGGAACCATAAATGACCATGAATAACCAAAACAATCCTTAGCAAAAGAAGCAAATTGAGAGGTATCACACTTCCAGACTTTAAACTTTGTTAAAAGGCTACAATAAAGCCAGGCTCGATGGCTCAGCCTGTAATCCTGAGCCTTTGGGAGGCTGAGATGAGTGGATCACCTGAGCCCGCGGGTTTGAAACCCGCCTGGGCAGTGAGACCTCATCTCTACAATAAATCAAAAATTCAGCCGAACATGGTAGCGTGCACCTGTAATTCCGGCTACTCGGAAGGCTGAGGCGGAAGGATCGCCGGAGCCCAGCAAGTTGAGGTTGCGGTGGCCAGGAGCGGCTACTGCACTCCAGTCTGGGAAACAGAGTGAGACTTCCACTCAAAAAAAAAAAAAGGCTACAATAATCAAAAGGGTCTGGTTTTGATACAAGAACCGTCATATAGACCCAATAGAACAGGATAGAAATTCCAAAAACAAAGCGTCCATTTTTCAATCAACTTATCTTCACCAATGACTTCTAGAAAGAGAATAACTTTTTCAGTAAATGGTGCTGGGAAAACTGACTAATCACATGCAGAAGAATGATACAGGACTCCTACATATCATAATACATAAAAAATTAACCCCAAATGGAATAAAGACCTAAAAGTAAAACCTGAAACTATAAGAATTTTAGAAAACAAAGGAGACACAGAATAGGCAACCTATTCCTGATCAAAATCTCAAAAACCCATGCCATAAGAGATAAAATAGACTAGTGGGCTCTCATCAAAATGAAAAGCTTTTGTAAAGCAACAGAAAAGAATCAAGACAGTGGGAAGACAGTCCACAGAATGGGAAAAGATATTTGCCAATTGTATATTTGGCAAATGCCTGATATCTAGGATCTACAATGAACTCAAATGTGCTGAAAGACTAAAACAAGCAACACTATTAAAAAAATTGGCAACAGATATGAGTAGACACTTCATCTATTCATTAAAATAGATATATTTTGAAAATTAAATAAATATATATATGTTAACTTTAAAGATATAGAGTACCATTCAGGATTAGGTACACAAGTGGACATCATATAGGGAAAGTTTGGGGCTTCCTTTGGTTACCACTTTGCCTGGTTTGAGATCAGATACCCTTATTGATAGTGTGTTCCTCCCCTCCACCCCAGCAGTATCCCACTACTGCCAATTCCTTTCTTATAGTATTATGGTAAATGTTCACGGTCTGTTTATGAGTGATAACATATGATACTCTGTTCTTTGTTTCTGTACTATATCACCGAGTGTTATTGACTATAAATCCATTCATCCAAGTTGCTGTGAGGTCAATATGTTTGTCCTCTTTATGGCTATGTAATATTCCATTGTGTATATGTACCACATTTTTTTAATCCAGTCTAGTTTTGAGGAGCAGCATGGTTGATTCCATGTTTTTGCTCTTGTGAATAGTGCTGCAGTAAACATGTGTGTACAGGTATCTTTTTTGTAGAATGCTTTGAGTTCCTCCAGGTATATTCCTAGTAGGGGAATTGCTTCATATAGAAAGTCAATTCTATTTCTTTTGGAAATCACCACACTGTTTTCCATACAGGTTGAACTAGTTTACACTCCCACTAACAGTGTAGAAGTGTTCCCTTTTCACCACACCCTCTCCAGCAGCTGTTATTTTTTGAGTTGTTGATAATTGCCATTCTGACTGGAGTTAGATGGTATCTCAGTGTGGTTTTGATTTATTTAATTCAGTGTCTTTCAAGCAATAAAAAAATATTACCCATCTATAAGCCTTTATTAGATTTTTTTCTAGTGTTTCCTCACATGAAAATTTAATACTCCAGATACACTGGGTTTCCATCATAAAATGAGTAATAGTTGTTTTCTATCCCAATAACTAATTCTACCTCTTTAGCTACCATATTTTCCCACTGAAAATGCATTTTCTACACTGTTAGATCTTCTCTAAATCTAGCATGCATGAGAGTAATATTCAGCATTGCAAGAGGCCACCAAGACCCTGACTCTGGGACCAGTACAGTATGCAATCTAATTGTTAGAGTGTAACAGATTCAACACGTTCCTGATAAAGAAAGAAAATTAATTTAATCAATACAGATTTTAACAGAATTACACATTAGCTTTCCATTTGTGTTAAACCTAAGCTTTCCTATTCCTTCAACTGCCAGCCAAAAACCAAACCAAAACAAAACAAAAACTATTATTTAAAAATACATACAAATAAAACAAAACTTAAAAATAAAAGAAACAAAATTTAGGAAAGGATCATGGAAAAGGAGAAAAATATGCAATATTTATAGACGAGTAGACAGTTTCAGAGCTATTGATAATGTTCCTTTTCTTAACATGAGAGACAGTTAAATGCAATTCATTTTATTAATAATCTGTAGGCAATTTAGTCCACTATATTGACAAAAAAGAAAGTTTTGTCCACTCTATAAGTAACTTCATTTTGATTTCTGCTGCCTTCATCCTGCAGGTTTTATAATTCCACACTTATTATTCCACTACTATAAACAATTTGCTTAAGTCCCAACATTTTGCTAAAGTATTATGAGACTTCCATACTGGTAAATATTTGCTGCCATGTGCTGCTGAGTTCCCACTCAAAGTATGGGCTATCCCAACCCCTTTCTCAACATATCAGATCTTCTCTAAATCTAGCATGCATGAGGGTAATATTCAGCATCGCAAGAGGCCTCTAAGACCCTGCTCTGGGACCAGTACTGTATACAATCTAATTGTTAGATGATACAGCTAATCTGTTGTTAAATATGCTAAATATTGCTTTGGTATTTTTTTTTTTCACCATCTAACTTGTTCTTGCAACAGTGTTGGCTTAAAGTGGCTACCCCTTGAGTCTTGAGGCTGTCTGTCCTCTAAGTTTTTGTTATACCACATACTTCTGGATTTTTTCACAAAGCATTTCAGAAGCTTCTTTATTCTTGCCCTCCAATTTTGAATTTCCTCATGACATACATTAGTATTATTAGCTATTTATTTGCCATTCATAATATAAAAAATGGCTATGTTTCCCTTCATTTATTCATACACTATGAAGTAATACTTACTAAATTGCACTGGGTGCTGAACTAAACAAAATTGTCACTGCCTTTTTGGATTTTAGACTGTAGCAGGGAGAAAAACAAACAAAAAATCAACTTATAATAAAAACTCTAAAGACTGCTGTAATGAAAATATCTGGATTCTGTGACAGACACTAATGGAAAAAAAAACATTTAGGCAGTACTGTCAATGGAGAACTCAATTTTAAAATTATCATTATTGCTATCTTTCAATTTATTTACTCGAATATTTATGTACAGCTTTTTAAAGTTTTTAGTTCAATTTCTTCCTTCCTGCTTTTCTCCTACACTTACCTTAACTTTGGCCACCATCTTAGTGCAAACTTTCACATTATTTTCTGTGCTTTTACAATATCTATCATCCATTTATCTACCATATGTTAAAAAAATTATATAATTTCATGTATATTTATCTTGTTTAAAAATACCTTGAATAGGGCAACCCCCTCAGGTCCCCTCCCACTATGGGAGCTCTTCTGTGCTCTTTATAAATCCTGCTTCCTAAACAAAACAAAACAAAACAAAAAGCCTTGAATAGATCACTCTAACTTAATTCACATAATTTTAATTCATTCATTTTAAGTTATAAACATGAAAAATGTCAATCATCTCCCTTCGGATAGGGCATTTTTTACATTTGAGGTGAATAGAAGATTATGTTATAGAAAACATATTTACAATGAATCATATATCTAAAGTTTTCTTTGCTTTTATAAGATATATTTATAAAGATTGTTGATGATTTTGTCACTTAGATAGTGCCAGTGCTTTTTAGAAAATATCTAGAACATTGTGTATGCATCCACCAGTAGCAAACCTTCTCCATACATCTCCAAAGAAAGTCTTTTCTGACTTTTCTAACATATTTTATTTCATGCCAATATGACATCAAATGTTATCATACAATGTTATTAAAGCAAAGTGTTTTCATAGGAATAAAATGTGAGAGCTTTTCCTTTTTGTGTTTTTATCTGTCTACTATATAAATCACATAGCATAGGTTTTCTTCAGATTAATTGATTTGTAGTTTTCTTTACTCATAGTTTTGAATGTAATGTGAATTTAAATTTGCATGATGAGTATATGTAATACAAGCCATACTGATAATGGTGAACAACTTATGTCATTTTGAACTTCCACCAAGGAACAGGAAGAGGTACAACAGGATACGGGATTTAAAAAATTAAATGATTTAACACACTTGTCTTTATTTCTATCTTCCTAACTGCCCCAAATCAGAACAAAAATGTTCCCTAAAATAATAAAGCTTATTTTCCAAACTTTTAGTGGCTAAAAGATAAGGTCAGCTTATTTTCTAACTTAGATTCCACGGTAGCTAAAATTAAGAAAAATGCTTTTTTATAACCGAGACATATGGTATGGATTAGAAAATGGATTGAAATGGATTCTGATTGGCTGACTAATATTCTAATGAGATAGATTAATCAATGTAAACCACATAGCTCAGTTGAAACTGTCTGTCTCAATTGCCAATTTCATTTTCTTCCAGCAGAGAAAATGCCAATCTTTTCCTACATAGTAAAATCTTCTTGTTATAACAACTAAGCAACTCCAGAGTTACTGTTATTGTGGAACATCTGGTAACTACAAGATGTGGCTCCTTAGAGATAGCCATATAGCTGGAAAATAAGTACGTCCTCAACCTAGTTGTATTTCATGTTTTGTTTTACTCTAGAGTATGGTTGCCTCATAATACAATAATCACTTTCCTTCAGTACCATAAATGAAATCACAGCTGCTGCAGTTTGCTATAATTAGTTTACCAAAAATAAATAATCAGAATAACAATGCATACATAAACCACATGCATCGTATATAGATTAAACTAAAAATACTGCAAAATAGTTACCTAAATTAATTAGACCACACCTTGCACATTTATTCTTTAAATAATAGGGAGATGGCCAACTAGATTTTTTTTCCTGTTCTTGTTTTTATAAACTATATAATTTACTTTAAAATATTATGAACCATAAAATTTCAAAAGATCTGGAAGTGTAGTGACTGCTTTTACATGTTAGGAACAGACTGACTTATAATTTAACTTCAAAATACTCTTAATTACTGCTATGTTACTGCCAATCCCACCCACCCTCCTTAGAAGTTTCCCTATGTTCTCACTCATAAGCTATGTTTCTTTTTAAATAAATATTAGCCTTAGTGCCTCTTCATTATTGTCTTTTATTTCTACAAACATTTCTTTTTCTGTATTTGATAACTTGTTTCCACAATTTAAACAAATTTTAGTTTATTGACCTCAACAATTCAATCGATGAATTTAACTCTGCAATTTTCTTAGTAAATTTTTCTTCATTTTAAAACAAGTATTTTTGGACACTCATTGATTTACATACTCTTGGCACTTTTTTAGACACATAAAGATATTTAGAATAAGACAGCAAGTGCTTTAAATATCGTGTGACAACATTGAGTAAATTCACTCTGTTCTTTGGTAAAACTGCAAGAATATTTAGAGTATAGATCAATAATTTGTGAAAACTGAAAAATCAAATAACACATGAGAACTTTAAAATTGTAATTATGTACTAATATTTTATTTCACATTGTATTCAGAATAACTTTATCCATGAGTAGAATGCATGACTGGTTTAAATGTCATTCATTGAAGAAAAGTTTGAAGCAAGAGTACAGAAGCAATAGCACAGTAATAGAAATGCTTTTCTCTGAATTTCCGTCATTGGCATTTTTTTTTTTTTAAGAATTTGAGCACTCAGTCATCAAAACATGAACAAGTGTGAATATGTCATATATATGTAATTGGTGAAGATTTGGCACCAGTATTTTATAGCCAATATGTTCCTTTTACGTTGATACTTCTAAGCCGTATGTTGTGCTAATGTACTTGACTTGTTTTGATTTTTTTTCAAGTATATGATTTTGAGAGCTCAAGATTTAGAGAGTTATAAGGCTCATCTTGAATGAGTTCCCAAGGACCTAAAAATGATCAGAGTTATTGTGAACACAACATAGTTCATCTAGTTTTTCCTCTGATCTCTACTGATTGGTAACTTTGGCAGCATGATTCTATGTTTATATAAAATTATAGTTGAAAGATAAATTTGAATAGTTTTAATTTTAGAAAAACACCATGAATTAATGATCTTATGCTTTCCATAAGTCTAACTATTAGGCACAGTTCCCAGATGTAGCACAACTCTGCTTTTTCCTAATTTATTTTCTACTGAAAGTTTTATATACTCCAACAGACAAATGACCAATTGTACCTTGGATGTATTCCCAGCTGCATTTTTGTCTTAATATTTGTCTCTGTGGTAGATAGTAACTAGAATTTACATTTTATATATTTTTCCGAATCTTGCAGTAGTTGAATCACACAGACTATGTAACCTTCAAAATACTTTGGATAAAAAGATGATTTAATCTTGATTTTTTAAACTTAGCTCTTGAACAAATTAATGTATTTACTCATTTTGGTTTTCCAATGATTATGCCTTTTTCATAGTTAGAATTATGAATAATTTTATTAAGTCCAAATTAAACAAAATATTTTAGGATCTACAAAATCAAGCATCTACTCTAATTTAGTTCCAATTAAAATAGTCTTCTTTCCATGCATGGAAGGGAACAGTGTGTTTATCTTAGTTACTTGTCCATTAAGATTTGGTCTATGTCATTAAGACTCCTTCAAAGCAAGGGTTATAATTATTTCAACTCATGAAGCAGATGCTGCATTAAAAGAATGTAAAATTTGTGTCATCATTTTATTGACTCAGAGCTCATGAAGATTCAGAGTTATTGTACTCTTCACAAATGTCTTCCTTCTGCAGTTATGATAGACATAAATTAGTGAGGCCAGAACAAAGTAGAGCAAGACGTGAACATTTTAAATAAAAACATCCTAAATATTTCTGTACTAAAAATTTTCAGTTACAATCCAGTAGAATGATTTTGAGCCCCAAAGTGACATCAGATTGTGCTGAGAATATGGATTATATACTACCTAGTCTCTGGGGTTCAGCTGCCTTCTCCCCCATCTGATTAGTATAGACAGGTATTCAAGGAAGGGGGAAATGCAAAGTGAGCTTTATTTAAGTTTTAATGAAATCATTTGCTCTTCCTAATAATTTTCTATCATCTTAGTAATGTTTCTTCATAATCCATGAATATTAAATTTGTCTAATACAGAACAAAATTATCTTATTAAGAACTCACATGCTTAATGCAATAGAACACTAATTCAATTTGATGAAAGTTACCAAGAGAAAAGCAACTTATTTTCCTATAAGTATGATGAAAATATTTCTTATACCTTACATCAAATAGTTTCTTCTTTAAAATAAGACATGCTATTTCTAGCTAGTTTTATGGCAAACTGAAAACTTGGAGATGGTAAAGAAAGACAAGCCCAAGTCTACAGTTAGCTCTCATTCAGAGGGTAGATGCTTGATAATCTGAAGAATGTGTGAAAGGAAAACTTTAAAAAAATTTTAATTTTACAGATATGGGATACAATTCAGCGTTAGGTATACAAATGGTCATCGTACAGGTAGTTTGGCCCACACTTTGGTCCCCACTTCACCTGGTTTAGGAGCAGGCACCCTTATTGATAAAGTATGCCCTCCCCCCAGGCAGTTTCCTACTACTGCCAATCCCTTATAGTGTTATGATAATTGTTCAGAGTCCTCTTATGACTGAGTACATGTTGTACTCGGTTCTTTGTTTCTGTGATAGATCACTCTGTATTACAGACTCTATGTCTATCCAAGTTGCTGCAAAGTTCATAATATTGTCCTTACCTATGGCTGCATACTATTCCATAGTGTATATGTACCATATCATTTTAATCCAGTCCACATTCGATGAGCAGCATGGTTGGTTCCAAGTTTTTGCTATTGTGAATAATGTTGAAATAATCATGCATGTACAGGTATCTTTTTCGTAGAGTGATTTGAGTTCCTCCAGGTATATTACCTGTAGGGCGATTGCTGGGTCGCATGAAAGGTCAATTTTTACATCTTTTAGGAATTGCCACACTGTTTTCCACTAAGGTAGTTTGCACTAGTTTACACCCCCACCAATAGTGTAGAAGTGTATACTTTTCCCCACATCCTCTCCAGCATCTGTTGTTTTTTTGAGTTATTGATGATGGCCATCCTGACTGGAGGTAGGTGGCATCTCAGTGTGGTTTTAATTTGCATTTCTTTTGATGATTAGTGAGGCTGAGAATTTTTTCATGCAGCTGTTGGCTGTTCGTATGCCTTCTTTTGAGAAGTGTCTATTCATATCTTTTGCCCGCTTTTTAATAGAGATTTTTTTTTTCTTTTTGGCACATTTGTATTCCTTGTAAATCCTAGATATTAGACCTTTGTTAGGTACACAGTTGTCCAATATTTTTTCCCATTCTGTGAACTGTTTCCCCACTCTCTTGATGGTTTATTTTGATTTGCAGAAGCTTTTCAGTTTGATGAGGTCCCACTTGTCTATCTTGTCTCTTATGGCATGGGCAATCTGGGTTTCGATCAAGAATTGGTCAGTTGCAATTTCCATAAGAGTGTCTCCTGCATTTTCTAAGGTTCTTTTCTAAGGTTCTTATGGCGTGAGGTTTTACATTTATCTCTTTGATTCATATCGAGTTGATTTTTTTGTGTATGTTTATAGGTAGGTGTCTTGTTTCAATCTTCTGCATGTGATTAGTCAGTTTTCCCATCACTATTTACTGAATAAGTTTTCCTCTCCCCAAGGGTTGCTAGTGGGGGCTTTGCCACATGTGAGTTGGTTGAGAAATTGAGATTTTGTTTCCAGAATCTATTCTGTTCCATTGGTTTATATGCCTGTTCTTTTAACAGTACTAGCTGTTTTGATTATTGTAACCTTATAATAAAGTTTAAAGTCTGGAAGTGTGATACTTCTTGCTTTATTTCTTTCGCTGAGGAATGTTTTGGCTATGCGTGGTTGTTCACTTCCATATCAATTTCTGTATTGTCATTTCCAGATCTAAGAAGAATGATGTTGGTAATTTAATGAGTATTGCATTGAATCTATAGAATGCCTTGGGTTGGATGGACAACTTAACAATATTTATTTTTCTAATCCATGATCATAGAATATTTTTCCATTTGTTTGTGTCATCTTTGATTTCTTTGAGCAGTGTTTTGTAGTTTTCATTGTATAGATCTGTCACTTCTCTGGTTAGGAAGATGTTGAAGTATTTCTTTTTTTTTTTTTGCCATTGTGAATGGAATTGTGCTTTTTATTTGGTTCTCTGCCTGTTTGTTGTTGGTGTATAAAAATGCCAGTCTTTTGCATGTTAATTTTGTATCCTGAGACTCTGCCAAGATCCCTTAACAGTGTAAGAAGATTTTTGACAGATTATCTTGGATTTTTGAGGTATAGAATCATATCATCAACAAAAAGTCATAACTTGACTTCCTCTTTTCCTAAAGTATGAAGAGTTACAAAAAATAATGAGTAGAGTTTTCACAATAAAAATGGAAAGTATTATGAAATGAAAAATGTGCTATCTCAAAGAATACAAGAACTTAAACATAAAAATTTCAAAGACAAATTGTTTTTATAATTACACAGAGGATTGGTTGTAAATTAGAGGTTATAAAATGTATATATCCCAATTGCTAAAAAGATACATGTTCCTCAACTAATTCCCACAGTTTTCTTCTTCTATTTCTGATTACTCAGATGGTGTACATATGAAGGATTCCATAAATGTACTTTATTGTTACCCTTTGGCTTTTATTTCTGCTAAATTAAAAAATTTTATTCATCCACTCACCCAAACTTAACATAATTTCTCATACAAATTTCTGCTGAAACCGAACGAAGAAGATTGAAGAATAATGACTTTTACTGGAAGAAGAATGGCTGTTACAGTTTCTAAACAGAAATGGAATACTAAGTGTACAATAGATTTTAAACCAACAATAGTAAAAAGAAAAAAAAAGAATGGCATTATATAAAAATACAGTGTTCAATACTACAAAGATGTCACTATCCTAAACATATATGTACCCAATACCAGAGCACCTGGGTTTTGAAAATAAATACTACTTGAATAAAGACCACAAATACATACAATACAATAACAGTGGAGGACTTGAATATCTCATTTACATTACCAGAAGGATCAGTGAGGCAGAAAATCAACAAAAGATTTCTGGATTTAAACTGAAGTATAAAGCACAAAGACCTAATAGACATTTAGAGTATACTCTATCCAACAACCACAGACTGGGTTCTTCTCGTCTCCACATGGTACATTCTTTAAAATTGACCATAGGCTTGGCCGTCAAGCAAGTCTTGATACATTCAAAAACATTGAATCAAATATCCTCTAAGACTACAGTGAAATAAAATTAGAAATCAATACCAAGAGAAACTTTCAAAGTTACACCAGATCATAAAACCTAAACTTTTTTCTAAACAACTTTTGTGTCAACAACAAAATTAAGGTAGAATGAAAATGCAGATAGAGAGATACAGTAAAAGCAGTGCTAAGAGGAATTTTATAGTGTTAAATGCCTACATCAAAAAGATAGAAAGATTTGAAATCAACAACTTAATGTTGTCCTCCAAGAAACTAGAAAAACAACAATCTAAATCCAAAGCTAATAGAAGAAAATAAATAACAAAGTTCAGAGCAGAAATAAATAAGATTAAGTTGCAAAACAAGATATAAAAACTCAATAAACCAAAAAGCAGATTCTCTTAAAAGGGTAAATGGACAGACTGTTAGCTAGATTAACCAAGAAAAAAAGATCAAAATGCATGGAATAAAAAATGATAGCAGTGACATAACAACTGATATCATAGAAATGCAAAAGATTATCAGAGACTACTATGGGAAATTATATGAGCACTAATTGAAAAACCTAGAGGACAGACCTCCCAAGTCTGAACCAGGAAGAAATAGAAATCCTGAGCAGAACGATTATGAGCAGTGACATTGAATCAGTAATAAAAAACTTCCAGGCTGAACATGGTGACTCACACTTGTAATCTTAGTGCTTTTCGAGACCGATATGGGAGGATCACTTAAGACCAGGAGTTCAAAATCAACCTGGGCAACATAGAGAGATTCCATGTCTACAAATAATTTTAAAATGTGCAGGACATGATGGTACTCTCCGGTACTCATAGGAACGTGGGAGACTGAGACAGTAGGATCACTTGAGCCCAGAATTTTGAGACTGCAGTGAGCTATGATTGCACTTCTGTACTTCACCATGGGTAATGGAGCAAGATCCTGTCTTTAAAAAAAACAAAAAAATTACAAAAAAAAACAAAACTCGATTCCAGATTTCCACACTCTGCCTTCTCCATGCTTAAAAAAGAAACAATAACAACAAAAACACAAACAAACAAACAAAAACACTTCCAACAACAACAAAACCAGAATCAGACAGATCCGGTCAGATTTTAATAGATGTTCAAAGATCTGGTACCTATAATACTGAAAATATTCCAAAAAATCAATAGAAACTCCTCCTTAGCTCATTCTACAAAGCCAGTATCACTCTGATACAATAAATTGGAAATAATTGCTTTGGGAGATTTATATGGAATAATGTACAGAAACTTCTCAAAGAACTTAAAATAGAACTACCATTCTACCGAACTATTGCACTACTGGGCATCTAGCCAAAAGGGGAAAAAAATACTAGATGAAGAAACACACCTGTACTCATCATAGCACTATTCAAAATGACAAAACTCTGGAATCAACCTACGTGCCCATCAACAGTTTACAGGTTAAAGAAAATGTGGTACATATTTACCATAAAATACTACACAGCTATTATAAAAAAGAATGAAATCATGTCCTTTGCAGCAACATGGATGGATCTAGAGACCATCAACCAAACTGAGGTAACCCCGGATCGAAAAACCAAACACTGCAGTGGTTCATCTATGATTCCATGAAGGTCTACTTCAGGCTCCCTCGCCCTCCTCCACCAGAGATGCCAGAGTCTCTAAAGAAGAAGCTTGGTTTAACTCAGTAGATAGATCAAAACAATTGTGGACTGAACCTGCTTGTTGATCAATGTTGAAGAAAGTGTAAAAGGAACTTTTATATATTTGACAGTGTAGGAAATTATCTATTCCTGATATAATTACTGTAGTATTCTTGCTTAAGGCAAGAGTTTAAAATTTACTGTTGAATAAACCCAACTGTTCATGATTTGTCTGTTAAAAAAAAAAAAAAAGAAAAACCAAACACTTCATGTCCTCACATACAAATGGGAGCTAAACAATGGTACTCATGGTCTTGATGATGTAAATAATAGGCACAGGGGACACCAGAAGGGGAGAAAATGGGAGAGAGCAAGGGTTAAGAAATTATCCATTGGGTACAATGTTCACTATTTGGGTAATGGGGACGCTAGAAGCCTAATCCTTATTAGTGTACAATATACCCATGTAACAAGCATATTCTTGTACCTCCTGTAACTATAATCAAAATATATACATATATAAATAAATAATTTAAGTAGAAATGAAAGAAAAATTTGCTAAGGTATCTGATACATCAAATACTCATTTATTGTTTTAATGTTATTTTAATTGTCTTTATGGTCTCATACAGACTTGTTTAACCAGAATACTGTCATTTCTAACATACACTTTACTATTTTAAATATCAGCATGCTGTATTAAAATAAAACTGATTACTCTTCTTTTTAAATGTCTTTACCTTCTTGCTACTTCTACTTATTGCATATAATCCCCTTTTAACAATCCATAATTGCTTCCTACAAGGCCTGGCTCAAAAGTAAATGGACTTACAGCCACTATTTCTATTTAATTTTATATCTTTATGCATCTTGCAAAAGACTTAGTATAATGACATGCACATGAGAGTGCTAATAAAGACCTGCTTATTGAATAAAGGATTGCTTTGTATTTGCTTATAGAGATTAGTATTTAATAAGCAGTTTAAAGAAAAAATCATGCAACAGCTGACATTTTAATTGTGTAGATTAATATTCTAAGTAAGAGGGAATCCATTATTTAATCATTTTGGTACCCAAGTGAATTTGAATGCTAAATAAAGACAAAGGAGATCAAGTTTTGTGTAGTGTTGATCAGTTTTTGACCACAAACTTAGTTTTGTTATTGATTACTGGTCATATATGTCTTATTGTTTTAATGAATTTGTTTATTACCCTTTTCTTAATGATGAAATACTCCATAATAAGTATTAAGAGAAATAAACAAAGATTTCACAGAAAAAAGTTATTTTTCAAACATCCCATATAATAAGGAAATATTGTAAAATATTTTCTAAAAAGTTAACAAGAGAAAAGCGAATTTATTGGCGAATTTATTTCTATTTTAAGTAAAAAAAAATCTCTCTCATTCATTGTTACTAGAAATTGTCTTTTGAATTAAATTTGTCTTTGCTAGTTTAAATATTGTTATCCATGTATTCTAAGGCTAATAAAAAGATTATATAGTACTAAGGGTCCCTAAGTCTTGATGTGCTGGGGAATAATTGGTTTTACCTAGATAACTTTTTAAAAAACTAAAATATGAAGATTTTAACTGTGACGTGAAAATGAAGGTAGAAAAAAATCTCATTCAGTTTCTCAATGCTTCACCAACTCAAGAACTTTCTATTATATTAAATGACGCTCACACTGGTCTCCAGACATTTTCCCTACATTGAATATAAGAAATTAAAAAAAAAAATTGTTTTAAGGATAAAGCAGTTTTTATTTAAAACATCTCAGTATATGTGCCTTTTTCTGTCCTCAAATACTTATAATCTTTTTGGATGGAGGTTACACAAATATACAATTTACATCAAATTAAAAAAAAACATAAATTGCACTTAGTAAAATAATATGTATAATTAAATTAGTAACTATAATTTAACAATTGTTTCATAAACATCTTACTATAATAACACATAAAATGATAACATTCCATCCTCACTTTCTTGACAGAATGTCTTTTCCCTCCTATTTCTGACTCTAATCCCACACGTAACATCCTTCAAACTGCAGGCTTTATCTTACCTCTGAACTTTTCTTTGAATATTTTGATTGAACACCTGTATTATTGATGTTAATGTATATAATTATGCGCTGCAATACTTATTATTTGTTTGCTAGCCCACATGTAAACATCTTTTCTCTACTAATAAAAGAGGCACCAAAAATGAACACATGTATCATTTATAGGTTATCTGTTTTCACTCTTACTTAGAGTATAGATCACCTGTTGCCTTACTTAGACCTTTCAGAATCTGTACAGGCTATTTGTTTCCACTTCTCCTAAGAGTGCAGATCACCTATGGCCTGAATTGGTACTTTCAGAATCTGTATAGGTTATCAGTTTGTATTCATACTCAGAATGTAGATCACCTCTTGTCTTACATGGAACTTTAAAGATTTGTACAGCTTATGGATTCACACTACTACTCAGAATGTAGATAACCTGTTGCCTTACTTGGAACTTTCCGAATCTGTATAGACTATTGATTTGTACTCTGACTCAGAGTGTAGGTCACATGTTGCCTATTTAGAACATTCATTATTTGCATAGGTTATAGGTTTGTATTCCTCCTCTGAGTGTAGATGACCTGTTATTTGAGTTGGAACTTTCAGAATCTGTGAAGGTTATTGAATTACTACTCAGAGTGTAGATCACCTGCTAATGATATGGAATTTTCAGAATTTGTACAGATTATTGTCTTGTGCTCCTATGCAGAATGTAGATCACTTGCTGTTTTACTTGGAACATTCACAACTTATACGGGTTATTAGTTCATACTCCTACTCAGAGTGTAGACCTTTGTTGCCAGACTTGACATTTTCAGGATTTGTATAGGTTATTGGTTTGCACTCCTATTCAGAGTGTAGATCATCTGTTGCCTGACTTAGAATATTCAAAATTTGTATAGGCTATTGGTTTGCATATGTCTATCAACACTGTGTATCACCTGTTGCCTAAAGCAGAACTTTCAGGATTTGTGCACATCATAGGTTTGTACAACTATTCATTTGTATATCACCTGTTGCCTTACTTGAAACTTTCAGAATCTGTATAAACTATTGATTTTATCTGCTCAGAGAGTAAATCCCCTATTGCCTACTTAGAACTTTCTGTATTTGTATAGGTTATTGGTTTGTACTCCTACTCAGAGTGCAGATCACCTGTTGCTGTTCTGGAATTTTCAGAATCTGCATAGGTTATCGGCTTGTACTTCTATTCAGAGTGTAGATCACTTGTTGCCTGATATGGAATTTTCAGGATTTACAAAAGTTATTGGTTTGGACTTCTAGTCAGAGTGTATATCACGTGTTGCTTTACTTGGAACTTACAGAATTTGTATAGGTAATTGGTTTGCAGTCCTACTCAGAGTTTAGATTACCTGTTGCCTTACTTTGAAGCTTCAAAATTAGTATAAGTTATTGACTTGCACTCCTACTCAGCATGTAAATTACCTGTTGGCTGAGTTGGAGCTTTCAGAGTTTGTAAACATTATTGGTTCGTACTCCTACTGAGCTCCCTGAAAGGAACTTTCAGAATCTGTATAAGATATTGGTTTGCATTCCTACTTAGAGTATAGATCCCCTGTGGCCTGATTTGGGACTTTCAGAATGTGTATAAGTTATCAGTTTGTCCTTATATTCAGAGTGTAGATCAGCTGTTGCCTGACTTGAAACATTAACAATGTGTAAAAAGTTTTGCATGTCTACTCAGAGTGTACATCACCTGTTATGTAATGTGGAACTTTCAGGTTTTGTACAGGTTATAGATTTGCACAGCACTCATATTGTATGTCACCTGTTGCTTTACTTGATAGGTTCCAAATCTATGTAAGTATTGATTTGTATTTCTACTCAGAGTGTAGATTGTCTGTTGCCTTACTTGGAAGTTTAAGAATTTGTATAGTTTATTGGTTTGTACTATTATTCAGAATATACATCACCTGCCACTAGACTTGAAACTTTCAAACTCTGTATGGGTTTTTGATTTGTACTCCTACTCAGAGTGTAGGGTACCTGTTGCCTGACTTGGTACTTTTAGTATCTATAGGTGATTGGTCTACACTCCTCTCAAAGTATGGATCATCTCTTTCCTAACTTGTGTCTTTCAGAATCTGTACTGATTACTGAATTTTACTCTTATTCACAAGGTTAATTTCCAATTGCCTTACTTGGATATATCACAATTTGTTTAGTTTGTTGGTTTTCACTACTACCCATCTTGTAGATCACCTGTTGACTTACTTGGAAGTAACATCACTTATATGGTTATTGGTTTGTACTTCCACTCAGAGTGTAGATCACCTCTTGACTGACTTGGAACATTCAGAATTTGTATAGGTTTTTGGTTTGCACTTCTACTCATAGTTTTGATCACCTCTTTCCTGAATGGAACTTTCACAAGCTGCATGAGATGTTGGTTATCATTCCTACTCAGAGTGTAAATCAGCCATTGCCTGACCTGGAACATTCAGAATCTGTATAGATTATTGACTTGTATGCCTACTCAGAGTGTAGATCACCTGTTGCCTGATATGGAACTTTTAGGATTTATACAGTTTATGGATTTACACAGAAATTCAGATTGTATATCATCTGTTGACTTACTTGAGAGTTTCCAAATCTATATAGTTTATTGGTTTGTACTCCTACTTGGAGTGTAGATCACCTGTTGTCTTACTTGAAAATTTCATAATCTGTATAGGCCATTAATTTGTACTCTACTCATAGTGTATATCACCTGTTGCCTACTTATAATTTTCATTATTTGTAGAAGTTTTTAGTTTTTATGCCTGCTCAGAGTGTACATCACCTATTGCCTAATGCGGAACATTCAGAATTTGTACAGGTTACAGGTATGCACAACTGCTCAGATTGTGTATCACCTGCTGCCTTAATTGGAAGTTTACAAATCTATATAGGTTATCTGTCTGTACTCCTACTCAGAGTGTAGATCAACTGTTGCCTTACTTGGAAGTTTCAGAATCTGTGTAAGCTATTAATTTGTACTCCTACTCAGAGTGTAGACCACCTGTTGCTGATTTGGTATTTTTAGAATTTGTATAGGTCATTGGCTTGTACTTCTACTCAGAGTGTAGATCAATGTTGCCTTACATGGAATGTTCAGAATTTGTATAAGTTGTTGGTTTGTACTCCTAGTTATAGTGTAGGTCTTTTTGCCTGATTTGAAACATCAGGATTTATATCAATCATTGGTTTGCACTTCTACTCATATCACCAGTTGATTCCTTAGAACTTTCAATAATTTTATAGGTTGCTGAATTGTACTTCTCTTCTGAGTGTAAATCACCTGTTGTTTGAGTTGGAACATTTAGAATTTGTATAGGTTATTGGTCTGCACTCCTACTCAGAGTATAGATCTCCTGTTTCCTAACTTAGAGCATTCAAAATTTGTATAGGTTATTGGCTTGTACTCCTAATCCAAGTATAGATCACCTGTTGTCTACCTTAGAACATTCAGAATTTGTGTAGGTTATTCGCTTGTACTCCTACTCAGAGTGTAGATCTTTTATTGCTAGTCTTGTAACTTTCAGAATAAGGTTATTTGTTTTGTACTTCTACTCAGAGTGTAAAACACCTGTTTCCTGACTCGGAACTTTCATAATTTATAAAGGCTATTGGTTGGCACTCCTAGTCAGAGTGTAAATCACTTGCTGCCTTACTTGGAACTTACATAATTTGAAGGTTATTGGTTTGCAGTACTACTCAGAGTGTAGATTAACTGTTGCCTTACTTGGAAGTTTCAAAATTTGTTAGGTTATTGGCTTATACTCCTACTAAGCATGCAGATCATCTGTTGCCTGACTTGGAACTTTCAGAATTTGTGTCGGTTATTGGTTTGTATTCCTACTCAGAGTTTAGATCACGTCTTTCCTGAATGGAGCTTTCAGAATCTGTATAAAATATTGATTTGCACTCCTATTCAGAGTGTAGCTCACCCTGACCTGATTTGGTACTTTCAGAATCTGTATAGGTTATCAGTTTGTACTCATACTCCAAGTGAAGGCCCCCTGCTGCCTGACTTTGAATGTTCAGAATTTGTAAAAGCTCTTGATTTGTATGCCTACTCAGAGTTACATCACCTGGTGCTTAAGGCAGAGCTTCCAAGATTTGTACAGGTTATGGGATTGCACAATTACTCGGATCGTATATCACCTGCTGCCTTACCTAAGTTTCCAAATCTGCATAGGTATTGTTTTGTACTTCTACTCAGAGTGTAGATCAACTGTTGCATTACTTGGAACTTTCAGAATCTGTATAGGCTATTTATCTGTACTCCTACTCAGAGTGTAAATTGCCTATAGCCTACTTAGAACTTTCTCTCTTTGTATAGGGTTTTGGTTTGTATTCCTACTCTGAGTGTGGATTACCTGCTGCTTGAGTTGGAATTTTATGTATAGGTTATTGGTCTACACTCCTACTCAGAGTGTAGATCACCTGATGCTGATATGAAATTTTCAAAATTTTCATAGATTATTGGCATGTACTCCTACTCAGAGTGTAGATCACCTGTTGCCTCATATGGAACTCAGGATTTGTACTGATTATGGGTTTGCACAGCTACTCAGATTTTGTACCACCTGTTTCCAAATCTGTATAGGATTTGGGGTTTGTACTCCTACTTAGAGTGTAGATCACGTGCAAAATGACTGGAAACTTTCAGTGTTTGTATAGGTCATTAGTTTGCACTGTTACTCAGAGTGTAGATCACTGGTGCCTTACTTGGAGCATAAATAATTTGTTTAGTTTATTTGTTTTCACTCCTACACAGAGTGCAAATTATTTGTTGTCTTACTATGAAGTTTCAAGATTTGTATAGGTTATTGGTTTGCATTCCTACACAGAGTGTAGATTACTTGTTGTCTTACTTTGAAGTATCAAGATTTGTATAGGTTATTGGTTTGTACTCCTACTAAGAATTTAAATACCCTCTATCCTTAATGGAACTTTCAGAATCTGTATGAGATATTAGTTTCCACTCCTACTCAGAGTGTAGATCACTTGTCTTACTTGGAACTTTTAGAATCTGTATAGGTTATTAATTTGTACTCCTACTCAGAGTTTAGATCATCTATTGCCAGACTTGGAAAGTTCAGAATTTTCATAATTTATCAGTTTGTAATCCTCCTCAGAATGTAGATCAGTTGTTGCCTGACTTGGAACTTTAAGAATATGTGTAGGCTTGATTTGTACTTCTGCTCAGAGTGTGGATCACCTGGTGTCTACTTAGGACTTTCAGTATTAGTATTGATTATTGGTTTGTACTCCTACTCTGAGTATAGATCACCTGTTGCTTGAGTTAGAATTTCAGCATCTGTGAAGCCTATGGGCTTTCACTCCTACTCAGAGTGTAGATCACCTTTTGTATTCATTGTAACTTGCATAATTTGAATAGGTTATCAGTTTATAGTACTATTAAGAGTTAAGGTCCCTATTGCTTGACTTGTTGTTTTCAGAATCTGAATAGGTTATTGGTTTGCACTCCCACTCAAACTGTAGACTGGTGTGTTGCCGGTATTTGGAACATTCGGAATTTGTAGGGATTTTTGTTTTGTATGCCTACTCAGAGTGTAGATCACCTGTTGGCTGACTTTGAACATTCAGAATCTGAATGGGTTATTGGTTTGTACTACTACCCAGAGTGTAGATCACCTGTTGCCTGACTTGGAACTTTCAGAATTTGTCTAGGTTATAGGTTTGTACTCCAATGCAAGGCATCCTACTCAGTGTGTAGGTACCTTTTGCCTGAATGGCAACTATCAGTATTTATAAGTTATTTGCTTGCACTCCTAAAGAGAGTGGACATTACCTATTGCCTGATTTGAAATTTTCAGAATCTGTAAAGGTTATTGGTTTGCACTTTTAAACAGAGTGTAGATCACCTGTTTCCTGACTCATAACTTTCAGAATCTATGTAGGTTTTTGGTTTTTACTTTTATTCAGAGTGTTGACCTCCTGCTGCCTCATTTTGATATTGCTACATTTGTTTAGGTTATTGGTTTGCTTTATTACTCAGCTTGTAGATCACCTGTTCCCTTACTTGGAAGCAACAGCACTATTTATAGGCTATTTGTTTATACTCCTACTCAGAGTTTAGTTAGTCTCTTTCTTGAATGGAACTTTCAGAATCTGTATAAGATGTTGATTTGCACTCCTACTCAGAGTGTAGATCACCTGGTGCCTCCTTAGAACTTTCATTATTTGGATAGGTCATTAGTTTGCACTCCACTCTGAGTGTAGATCACCTGTTGCTTGAGTTGGAACATTCAGAATCTGTATGGATTATTGATTTGGGTCTCTGCTCAGAGCATGAATCACCTGTTACTGACAGGAATTTTCAAAATTTGAATAAGTTATCAGCTTGTATTCCTACTCAAAATGTAGATTGCCTATTTCCTGACTTAGAATGTTCAGAATTTGCATAGGTTATTGGTTTTTACTCCTACTCAGCATGGAGATCTTTTGTTGCCTGACTTGAAACTTTCAGGATTTGTATAGATTTTGTTGCCTGACCACACCCTATACAAATACTGACAGTTCTAAGTAGTCAACAGGTGATGTACACTCTGAGTAGGAGTACAAACGGATAACCTATACTGATTTGGAAACTTCCAAGTAAGGTAACAAGCAATATACAATATGTGTAGTCATGCCAATCTATAACCTTTACAAACCATGTAAGTTCTATGTGAAGCAACAGGTGATCTATACTCTGAAAGTTACAAGTCAGGCAATAGGTGATCTAAACACTGAATTGGAGTGCAAATCAATAACTTAAAAAGATATTGAAGGTTCCATATCAAACCACAGGTGATCTACACTCTGAGTAGTAGTGCAAATCAATATCCTTAACAAATTCAGACAAATCCATGTAAGGCAACAGGAAATCAACTGTGTAAGAGTTAAAAACAATAACTAACACAGATTCTGTAAGTCAGAAGTCAATAAACAGGTGATTATCTGTGTCCTTACTTGGAACTTTCAGAATCAGTATAAGCTACTGATTTGTACTAATATTCAAAGTATAAATAACCTGTTGCCAACTTGTAATTTTCTGAATTTGTACAAGTTATTGGTTTTTATGCCTACTCAGAGTGTAGATCACCTGTTACCTAGATTGTAACTTTCAGAATTTTTATAGTTTATCAATTAGTACTCCTACACAGAGGGCAAATTTGGAAATTTCAGATTCTGTTTAGGTATCAGTTTGTACTCCTACTCAGAGTGTAAGATCACCTCTTGCCTGCTTTGGAACTCTCAGAATCTGTAAAGCCTATTGGTTTGCACTCCTACTCAGAGTGGAACTTATGGAATTTGTAGGGGTTATTCATTTTTCACTCCTGTTCGAAGTGTAAATCAACTGTTGCCTTACTTGGAACTTTTTAATCTCTGTATGTTATTGGTTTGCACTCCTACTCAGAGTGTAGATCACCTGTTGCCTGATTTGTAACTGTAAGGATTTGTATAGTGATCGGTTTGTACTCTGACTCATAGTGTAGAAAACCTGTTGCCTCACTAGGAATGTTCATAATTTGTATAGGTTATTGGTTTGTATGCCTACTCTGAATGTAGGTAACCTGTTACCTGACTTGGAACTTTCAGAATCTGTATAGGTTATTGGTTTGCAGTGCTACACAGAGTGGAGACTACCTTTTGCCTGACTTGGATCTTTCAACATTTATATAGGTTATTTTTTGGTATGTCTACTCAGAGTGTTGGACACCTGCTGCTTGACTTGGAACTTTCAGATTCTGTGTAGGCTATTGGTTTGCACTCCTACTCAGAGTGTAGATCATCATTGCCTGACTTGAAACTTTCAGAATTTGTATAGGTTATTGGTTTTTAGTCCTACTCAGAGTGCATATTACCTCTTGCCTGATAGGATTTTCAGTAATTGCATAGGTTTTCAGTTTGTACTCCTATTCAGAGTGTAGTTTGCTTTTTGCCTGACCTGGAACTTTCATAATCTGTCATGGTTATTGTTTTGCACTCCTACTCAGAGTAACACCAATTCTTTTCTGACTTGGAACTTTTATAATTCTGTATAGGTTATTAGTTGCACTCCTACTCAGATTGCATATCACCTGTTGCCTTACTTGGAACTTTCTGAATTTGTATAGGTTGTAGGTTTGTACTGCTAATCAGTGTAGATCACCTGTTGCCTGACTTGGAACTGTCAGAATTTTTATTGGTTATTGGTTTGTACTCCTACTCAAAGTATAGATTACCTGTTGCCTGACTTGGAATTTTCAGAATTTCACTTTTGTCAACCAATTGGATGCTGTTGTGTATTTATAGATTATATAAAGTATAACACAAGGTAAAATATTATGCATTTATGTCCATTTAGTATTTATCATTCAATGGAAACTTGGTTATCTTTTAATGTATTTCTAAAGAAATTAAGTCTTTTTCAATAAAGATCTTTTATTTCTTGTGGTTCTTGATTCATTTGGAGTTGAGACAGGTAAACAGAACTTTAAATATTTCAAAAATGAACAGATTTTACATAATGAATTAGACAATTATGAAATTATCTAATGGGTTAAAGGAATAATATTCACAATTGTGGTTCAGAATATCATGAATTTGCTGCTGCTGTCAAAGAAAAAGTACACTGAAAATTAAACTAAGAAAGAAAGATTTTTCAAGACTATTATTCAAGACTTGCACATACAGGAGAGATAGTGAATGCAACTTTCTGAAACAAAAGGCAGGAGGATATATAAATGCTGGGATCTGCTCATGTCAAAGAACTGGAGGACATTTGGTGAGAGGTTGATCAATGTGATTAGGTAATCTGTGTTTGCTAATCCGTCCTTTTCAAGTTAGTCCCCCACTCTTCCACAAAGACTGAGAGAAAGAAGCATAATCTTTGTTGATGATTACATTTCAAATGGATGACTTCCAGGCCCATGAGAAAGACATTCTTGGATTACAGAAAATTTAAATTTCAAAAGATCAGATAAAGAATTAGCAATTACACACTCTCTAAAGTAAATGCTCAAAATAAAAGTGAGTAGGAAGGAGGTTGGGTGCCTAGAGTCAGGAAAAAACTTCTCTAAATATAGTTAAGTTGAGAGAAAACTTAGAGCAGTCTTGGTCATTGCCTATGTCAGTAAAGTTCAGATTAAGAAAATTGGCATAACTATATTAAACTGAAACAAAATAGACTTTTGGGTATAAAATGCTGTTAGAAAAATATAATAAAATAAAATATCCCATGAAATAAAATAATAAACAAGTTAGAGTGCTTAACATAATTTCAAAATATATACAAAATATCTGATGTTGACAGCTGGATAGAAGTGTTGAAGTAGTTAATTCACTGGGAAATTGCTGAAGATTGCTGCAAAATATTTTCTTTAAGGAAACCAAAGGGATTCTCACTATTGTGGCACATTAATTTTTTATCTAAGTAATCTCTTAGCTGGCTCTCACAAGTTATTGAATTATAGTATTCATATTATCGTTAAGTTAAAAACATTTTTAAATTATCTTATGAGTTTTCTTTGAGAAATAATTTTTAAACATAGAAGTTTTCTAGTTAACACTGCAATTTATTTCTAGTAAATTTATTTCCATCAAAATATATTAATTTGTATTCAAACACATTGACATTTATTTGGTCAAAATATATGTTCAAATATTTGGTAAATTTTAGTAAATTCTTTATAATACATGAAAACAATTTTATTCTGCTATTTGGGAGCATGGTGTTCTCTATGTAACCAAATTTAAAAAAAAATGTTATTCCTTTATTACTATTATGCAAATTACCTTTCCTCTTACTGACATTGTATGTTCTTTCTTTATCAATTACTGGGAGAGCATTGTTAATATCTTCATTCTGAAGGTAGCCTTTTATATTTCTGTAAGTAATTCTATCAAGATTTTGTATATATTTTGAAATGATGTTAAACACTCTAAATTGTTTATTGTTTTAGTTAATGTGATATTTTACTTTATTATTATATTTTTCAAGTAACATCTTATACCTTTTGTTTTAGTTTAATATAGTTATGCCAATATTCTTTTAGTTAGGTTTTTTTTTTTTTTTGGTGCAATTTGATTCATTGTTTTGAATTTAAATTTCTTGTACAACAATATTTTATTCACACCTTTTGTGAATAGTTAGATTTTTAATGCATTCTGTTAGATTTATCTTCTGCTGAAATATTTAGTACATCCAATTAAAGTCATTATAATTACTAATGTACACATTTGTTTGGTATTTTATATTATCATTCTATGTTTTTCTCTCTCTTGCACTCATTTTGATAAATTGTACATATATTAATTATTCAATTATTTCAACCGCTCTTTTGAAACTTATGTTCTCTATTTTAAATTCTTTTTTTTTTTTTTTTTTTTTTGAGTTGGAGTCTCACTCTGTTGTCCACACTGGAGTGCAGTGGCCGCTCCCGGCCACTGCAGCCTCGACCTGCTCCCGGCCACTGCAGCCTCGACCTGCTGGGCTCCGGCGATCCTTCCGCCTCAGCCTTCCAAGTAGCTGGAACTACAGGCACGTGCTACCACGCCCGGCTAATTTTTTTTTATTTATTGTAGAGATGAGGTCTCGCCTGCCCAGGCGGGTCTCGAACCTACGTGCTCAGGCAATCCACTCACCTCAGCCTCCCAAAGGCACGGGATTACAGACTGAGCCACCGAGCCCAGCTTATTTCAAATTCTTTAGTAGATAGTTTAATAATTACAGCCTCTATGATGAACTAATTAACAGTATAATATGAATGGTTATTCTTTTGATAAATAACAAAAAACAGTATCTGAATGTATTACTTTTCTGACATGTATTCTTGTTAATTTTGAGTGTCCACCTTTTATATTATTTTATTTTTATATATCTGTATATCTACTATATGTCACCTTTTGGTTGGGAATAGAGTGATGGACAAATAGACATTTATCACCCCTGTAACATTTATATATGAACAATGCACAAATGAAACAAATAAATATCAGTCATATGACTGCTTTAATTATGTTTAAAATGCTACTTACACATGCTTAAATAAAAGTAAACAAATTTAATAAAAAGTATGAAAGATTAATTTACACAGATGTGAGAAATAGCATGGTTTTTGCTTGAAGCTGAGAAATAAATATGTCTCAAGCCTGAAATAAATGTGTCTTAGATCTAAGGAGGAAGTGTAACTTAAGTAGGGGAAAAAATGTACACAATATATTCAAAGAGAATTATATTGTGCAAAACATAATTACCAAATGCAAATAAGAATAGTTTTTATTCTCTCCTCGACAATTTTGAAGATAATAACATACATATATTATTTAATAAATATTATTTATTAAATTATTATTTTATAGTTGTTTTTTTTTTTTTTTTTAGTTGGAGTCTCACTCTTGTCACCCAGACTGGAGTGCAGTGGATGCTCCCGGCCACTGTAGCCTCGACCTGCTGGGCTCCACGATCCTTCCCCCTCAAGCCTTCCAAGTAGATGGAACTACAGGCCCAGCTAATTGTTTGATTTATTGTAGAGATGAGGTCTCGCCAAGTTGCCCAGGTGGATCTCGAACCCGCGGGCTCAGGCAATCCACTCACCTCAGCCTCCTAAAGCGCGGGATTACAGGCTGAGCCACCGAGCCCAGCTAATTTTTTTTTTCTTACTAAATGTTGACTTTCTGATAAATCTCTTATGTTGTGCAGTTTTTAGGCCGTGATTTGGGAAAGAGTGAGGTACTTACCAATAATTTGAGAATGCTGGATTTAAGATTAACTTTTAAAGAAAACCAATCAAATAAAAGAGACTAAACTTATATTCCTAGATCAAAGACAAGAACATTGGCCTTAACAATCTGAGGCTTCTATGAATTTTCAGATAATATTTTATTTTTCCACATATATGTTTGTTCAAAATAAAATATAAAAAAGTTGATTAACCATTATAAGGAGTGTTTTATTTTAGAAAAACTGAAAAGTAATTTAGAAATATATAATTAGGCTTCCCAAATATAACTAGTTTTTACCTAAAGCAATCATGTCTCAAAAAGATTAAAAATGTAACAATTACTGTCAAAGAATCTGTCCTGATTCAAGTACTTTTCTTTTACTCAAAAAAAAAAAAAAAAGAAAGAAAGAAAAGGAAAGGAAAGGAAAAAAAAGAAAGGAAAGAAAAGACAGAAAGAAAGAAAAAAAAGTAAGTCACGTATCCCTTTACATATTGTGCCTCCCTTTATGTCAGGTTCCTAAAGCCTGTAGACACATTTTGAGAAGTTTGCTGTTTGGCTTCTTCCTGCCTCTCACAACTCATTTCATTGCTTTCAGATATGAAGCATAAATATTATGACTACAGCCAGAATGCAGGCTGTCTACAGTTGTAAAATCTGCAGCAATACTATAAAGATACTGGGAAGTAGGAAAAGGGCAGAAAGTGGATGAACGTCTGAAAAAGTCACTTCGAAATATGACCAAGTTCTTCTATCCCTTCTCATATCCTTATAATCCCCCACAGTAGTCAATAAAGCAAAGGTATTATAGGAACATTTTTTTTAGTGTTTTCCAATTTAGCTTCAGTTTCATAACGTTGTTCATATTTTTTTTTTTTTTTGAGTTGGAGTCTCACTCTGTCACCCAGACTGGAGTGCAGTGGAGGCTCCCGGCCACCACAGCCTCGACCTACTGGCCTCCGGCGATCCTTCCACCTCAGCCTTCCAAGTAGCTGGAATTACAGGCGCATGCTACCACACCCGGCTGATTTTTTGATTTATTGTAGAGATGAGGTCTCGCTGCCCCAACGGGTCTCGAACCCGCGGGCTCAGGCAATCCACTCACCTCAGCCTCCCAAAGGCGCGGGATTACAGGCTGAGTCACCGAGCCCGGCTGTTGTTCATATTTTTAGAAATAACTGTGGATTACATGTTTAATTATAGAATAAATATGCAATTTGTGAAAAGGCAAATAGACCTATCATGCATAAAAAAATTCCCTTTAAGTATAAAATATTCTCATTAGAGGAAAACACTTTGATTTGTATTTGTCTCTGTCTAATATTTTCTATCTATATTATACTTTTATCATTGTAACTATTATTGTTTTACAGAAATGTTTTTAAAATGTTTATGTTTTGCCTTTTTTCCATTACCAATGGACATGAATAGTTTTCAGTATTAATAAATATGTTTTATATTTTCACTATTTCAACATGTTAGACCACAGAACAAACTTTAAAAATTTTAAAAAATCAAGGTTATATAAAATATCTTCTCAGACCACAGTAGAATAAAATTGGGAGTCAACACCAAGAGGAACTGGGGAACCCAAATGACTCTACGAAAAGAATATCTGTATATGCATGTTTATTGCAACATTATTCACAATAGGAAAAACATGGAATCAACTGTGCTGCCCATTGAAGGTGGACTGGATTTAAAAATGTGATACATATACACAGTAGAATATTGCACAGTCATAAAGGACAAAATTATGAACTTTGTAGCAACTTGGATGGATTTGGAGTTTATAATACTGAGTGATTCATCACAGAAACAAATAACTGAGTACCACATGTTCTCACTTAAAAGTGGACCCTGAACAGTTATCATAATACTATAAGAAAGAGATTGGCAGTAGTGAGATACTGTCAGGGGAGGGAGGGCACAATTCATCAATAAGTGTTCCTGATCTCAAGCCTGGTGAAGTGGGGACCAAAGTGAGGTTCAGACATTACTGTACAAAGGTTAATTTGTATACCTAATCCAGAATTGCATCCCACATACTTAAAATAAATATTTTAAAGAGGAAACTATATAAATACATCGAAATTAAACAACATGATCCTAAACAATCATTGGATCAAAGAAGAAATTAAGATACAAATTTAAAAATTAGTTCAACAAATGAAAAGTTTTAAAACACAATTTTTTCATAGGCCACTATCAAATTAATTACTCATTCATTTCTTTTTTAAGCTATGACCGTTTGTTAAGCTTTTCTGTGACTGTATCACCCTTAAGTTGTTTTAGATAATACTTTTCTCCATTTTTTAATCAATAAATTGTAAAAAAAGAAACCTTGCTAATCTTTATTAGTATATTTTTATTTTGATCTCTTAAGAAAGAAAAATAGTGTTAATAAATGGTAAAATAAATTACTATACTTGAATTTAACAAAATTCATTTTATTACTTTATTAAGGCTTTATAATTTGAATTCTTTGACCTAGTATATTTAATTTTTATATTTTTAATATTTTATAGTCTATGTATTCTTATTTTTCTGTTCTTCCTGCAAATGAAAGAGAAGAAGCATTTTATTCTGTGCTATTTTACAAATCTTTATGGTCATTTGTTTCAGCTTGTACTTGATTGTTTTAATTTTTTAGTATATAGAACTTCATTTGTTTCCTGAGAATATTTTTCTTCCAAAATATATTCTTTATCTGCATGTTGATTGTTTTCAGTGTATTAACTGGAATATTTAACTTAAACTTCCATTTGAATAAGAGAAATTTATCCTCAAAATAAGATAGGTAGTACTCTTCATTCTCCAATAAGTTTGTCAGGGCTTTTTAACTATAACCATAAATTTTTATTGGTAGGTCAAATACTAAAGATTGGTAAATAAAATTTTACCTTTCAGAATGTTTTCTGTCCTCTGGAAACATCTATTTTTATGACTTAGAAATTTTTCTCCTCGACTTTCTGCCAAACTATAAAAAATTCAGAAGGCATGGCTTTGTTTCCAGTGAGATAATTATCCCAAGTACAGTTTTTTAATTTATCCAGAGGCTTTTTTGAACCAGTACTAATTTCACCTAATAAACATTAGTATTAGGTGCCGATAATAGCTTTCCTTTTAGTATTGCTCTCTCTTTTTCTTATTTGGACCCAGATCAAGATACAAAACTGGAAACATGTTGTTAAGGGAGATTCTGGTCCAAGAAATATTCAAATAATATTTATAACACTTCATCGATAAAGATACCTGATCTCAAACACTTTTAATATAATAAGTAATGTTAACAAATAGCATGCATAAGTGGGTTTACATGACAGATAGTAGTTCAGAATTCATAATGTGAAATCACTAGGTCATGTTTCTTTATACACATATTTGATTCCTCACGTTTAGTCTTATTATCCCAATTTTTATCTTCCTTTAATTCCCTGTGCTGTGAGTTCATTCTCACCAGTCAAAATTCTAATGATAATACTACCCTTATTTAAATGTTACAATACAGAAAGCATTTATAGAACACTAGGCATAAATAAGAAAGTGGTATACTTGGTAAATGTGTATATTAATTCACTGATAAAAGATTGGTTGCACGCTATAAACATTGAGGTGCTGAAGATTTTTTTAAATGAAAAATTTTTATCATGGTTTTATATCTATATATAAATATATTTGGTGTTTTTCATATACATTATTAGTCACTGGTTTGTTTAGCCTCCCAAACAGAGGATATTTCTGGATAGATTAGTAAAACTTAGGGTTTGGTCCACAAATCCGGTAATCTTAGTTTGAACCACAGCAATGAGCATAAAGCATTCTGTAGTCAGATGCATTTTCAAGATATTATAGTATCCCTAACCTTCTTTTCTCCAGGATCTAAGATTATTCTACCTTAATGTTACCATACCTTAGTTCCATAAGTACCTGCTGCATTCCTTGATTGCATAGCTTTATCACATGCGGCATTGGTAGTGCTATAGATTAGCGAGGGAAGACACACACTTAGTTTTACTCAATAATTTTAGAATCTTCTGGAAGATTTTTAAAATCATTTTTAAGAAGAAACACTCTATCACCTTTCATTTATTATTCATCCTTTAATTTATTTTTCTTATTTTACTTTCTTTTGTTGTACTCCTTTAAACTCCATGTTCTGGCCATCTTTTTCATAATATACTTGTTTTCCAAGCAAATGTGGGAAAAAAGGTTTTTTTGTAATGTTTTAGGTATGATTAGAACTTTTACTTTGCAAAAGATTTTATTCTAATATCAATTTTTAATATTGTTTTTGGGCAAGTATTAGTTGAAAGAATATGATTATAGTTCTATAAATGTATCGCCATTAAAATGTCTTAATATATATGATCTACTGAATTAAGCATAAGTTATGTATGTGTGTAAACACAGACACACATGTAATGAGATATGGGATAAAATTTTTGAGCTGCAGAATTTAGAATTTGAAAGCAAATCAATGATCATTATTTTAAGTGTTGGTTTTGAAAGAAAAATTATATCAGAAAGAGCTAATTAACTATCAGGCTAACTGAAAATTGGAATCTACGTTTATATAATAGTTAAAGGTGTCTTTTTCTATCTTTATTTTTATAATGTTTCCAAATTATATAAATTTAAATTCTAATTTTGATTAATACAATTCATATAAATGATATAAGATCTATTATAACAAATTTACATCACTTTTATCCTCAAATTTATTGACTAGTATTCTAATCAAAGATGTAAAAGTTTAGCTACAACCACTGAATTCTATGGCTCTTAAAATAAATATCATTTGTTTCAAACATTCCTTTACATTTGCTTATGTTTGTGGCTATGTATTACAAATAAATCTTTCAAACGATTCTAGATTTTTTATTTTTTAGGTTTTGCCACATGTGTACTCATTATTGACACACTAATTTTCTTCAGAACATATACTAGTGACATTAAAAGTCCTAATTCATTGTAATTGTAGAACTGAGTACCCCTCCCCACAAAAACATTCTGTTTGTTCCATTCTCAAAGTCAATGCCTACTTTTAGGTGATAAATTTTCTTTGGCGTTCAAGTCTGTTAACTTTAACAGGAGCTTATTGGAACAGTCATAGTGAAGGATGTTAGAATTGTGCCACTGAGACATAATTACAAGGTAGAATAGTGCTCAATTTTGATGGCTACAGTGCAGCTGGGATTACTTTTTTCATCTTTCTTATCTAGTTCTATGTCTCAGGGTGATATTTTCATTTAGGCACAGAGATAAATTCAGTTATCCTTAACACTTCTGAATTTAATCCATAGTTCTATTTTATTTTATTTTTTTCTTATTCCTAAAATATCACATGAAAACTCACTAATGTTTGTTTGTGTTTTTTTTTTTTTTACTTCAACATTTCTAGCAACTCTATTACCAACTAATATATTTTTTTCATAGACTGGTAGGACAATTCTAAATGTGATTGTGAGAATCTATTAATATTTCAGATGCAACACTAAGTTGTACCAAGGTAAAAATTCTCTCTATCTTTTTTAGTAACTCTTCTTATTGTTGCATTTCAGTCAGTAAGATACTGAATCTGTTGTTTTAATGATATTGTAGCAATTCAGTTAAATATGTACATACCCATAAGAGTAGATTGCAAATCAGTGGTTACATAAAGATGTATTTTTACCTATGATATGTTAAAAAATATTTCAAGAATAATGTAGCATCATAAAATAGAATACTGAAAAAAGAAAAATAAAATTGACAATTTTTATATTATCTCTGCCTTTTTCTTTATTGATTTGGAAATAGTTTACTTTAGGTGGCATTGAAGTCACAGTAAATGGAATCTGTATGTGATATGACAGAGTAGAGTGTGGTGGAACTCTGGTCTTCAAAATTATTTTTCAAATTGTTGATAAATAACATGAAAATAGATGATTATATAGTACTAAAATTTTGACACATGCATTAAATAATTACTGTTAATTATTTAATATTTTATAACATTGTCATAGTCATGTTAAAAATTTGTCTTTTGAGGGATAACTAAAAAGGTAAATTTTGTAGAAATAATTTGACACCTTTGATTTGGTTGAAAATAACCTGTGTTATAGGGTTGAGTAAGATTCAAAATTAAACAAGATTTATACTATATTGATTATTTTAAAAAATGATAATGGTTAAATAAAGGTCTATTGCATCAACCCACACTTTTCATTTTCAATATATCTGGCATAAAGTTTTCTAATATATGTGAGTTGACATACGTACTCTTGAATTTGTATATAAAAAATAGAGATGTGGAAAAGATCATGACCTTTGGAATCAAAGACACAAACATTTAAGACTGGGCTTCTCCAGTTACTAGCTATTACCAACTATGTGATATTAGGAATGATAGTGAACATCTGTGAATTTATATTTCTCACATGTAAATTAGAAATAATATTGCATATGTGTATTACTTGCTAACTATATACTGCTAACTAAATATATGGTACTTGCTACTAGAGAAGGCATTGTTCTAGGAATTCGGAATATATTAACTTCACTTAGTATTTAAGACAACTCTATGAGGTAGTTTATATTGTTATGATAAGAAAACTGAGGTCAATCATAGTTAAACAGTTCTTAAGCTGCAAAGTCTAGATTCAAAGCAGCCTGGCTAAAAATATGCTCTGAATCACCATATCATATAACCACCCATTATATAACAAATACACTTGCTATATGAGTTTATATATCTCTTTTATTTGACAATACTCATTATATAGTAAGTTCTCACTAATAGTGGACTTCATTCTCTCTTGTTATATTACTTGGTACTCTCAACAACTAAAGCACATATGGAAAAAAATAACTCTGGAGCAATCTGAAATGTGTACCTAATAATATCCATACTTAGAAATGCTTTATTATTTCTACAAGTTTTATATCTGGAAAGCTATCTATTCCTCCTACATGAATTGATGTTATTTAGAATTTGCATATTTTTGACTCTTCTGTAAAATAATATACCTTCAGTCTTGTCAAGTCTTTATTGCTTTCTAGAAAAGAACCAAAAGAAAAACATATATATGTATATATATATATATATAGAGAGAGAGAGAGAGAGAGAGAGAGAGAGAGAGAGAGAGAGAGAGAGAGAAAGAGAGAGTTTATATATACTATATATATTTTATATTTTTTTTAATTTGGCAAATAAGAAAAAGTTTGCCATTGAAGAAATTACATATTTAGCCCTTGTCATGTGTGGTTTAGATACTTCTTCCTTATTAATTAATCTATTATTCATTATTTAATTAATCTATTAGTTAATCTATTAGTCATTAATCTATTAATGTGTTCATTTAAATTAAAATTGCCAGGCATTGTAATTGGTGATGAAGATATTAACAGCAAATAATATAAACATAATTATTGTCTTTATGGAGTTTAGATTTTTTTTTTTTTTTTATTGTAGAGATGAGGTCTTGCCAAGTTGCCCAGGCTGG